>NW_024357170.1:1320477-1498986 GCF_014805655.1 Passer montanus | reverse complement strand
AACCCCCCCCCCCCCCAAAACCAACCAAATGCCAAACCTGTCACATTCTGTAATTCTGGCTTGTTAATAGCAGCAATTAAAACACCAACTGATGATAATTAATTTTTCTTTGTTTTCTCTGAGTTTGTCTCCTCAACTGATAGAACACAGCTTCTTCCAGAATATCTTCTTATTGAAGAAAACATTTTTGGCTGACCCCAAACAGTTCAGCCAAAGGAATGTTAATAAAAGGAGTTATTAAAATCCTTGCACTGAATAGACTTTAACTTCAACAGGAATACTATTTCAAGATGCAGCAGCTCAGCCTAAGGACAACAAGCCATGTTTATTTTGTAGCTGATTCAGTGGTTGGAGTTCAGTTACATCCAAATGCTCTGAGAAAATTCATCAAGTAATGGAGGGGGATGGAGGCAGTCAGGGGGAAGTCTGATTTTATTTCAGACTCCAGACCATCTGCTTTCAAAAAAGGCATTGCTCTTAGATGGAAGATACCTTTTTTTAATTAATTAACTTTCTAGATACTTTTTTTGTTTATATGTTGCCCTACCAAAATGTGTTATCAGCATGTAAAGTTCCTTGTTTTCTTGAAGGCTGCTGGATGCCTGTGGCAGACATTTTTGGTCTCATGGAGGGAAAAATAGTCACTTCCGGGGCAGTTCAAACTGAAGTAGGTTATTTAGGTGGCACTGAAGTCCCCAAGTTACCAGTGGAATGCTGCTGAGGATATGGCTGGACCTAACAGTCCCTCCTTTGGAACACAGGGTGGATGCCACACACTTGTCAGCTTTTTTTTCTTGAAAAAAATATCCTCATACTCTTCCCACTGCATTCCATGAGCAGGCAACAAGGAGGAGCCCAGGAAACTTCAGGGTGGTCATGCTCACCTTGATCTCTGGAGAAAGTGATGGAACAACTTGCCCTAGGAGGTGTTTCCAAGCACAGGAAGGTGGCAAAGAGGAGGCAGCATGGGCTTACCAACGAGATGTCATGCTTGACCAAGCCGGACAACCTTTTGTGATGAAATGAATAGGTTGGTGGATGAGGGGACAGCAGCGGACATTGCTCACCTGGACTTCAGTAAGGCCTTTCATACTCACAGCAGAGCAGATGGAGGGTGGAGTAAATAAGACAGAGAACAGGCTGAAGGGAATGGCCAGTGCACAAAATTTTAATGTAGTCCAATCCTGACCAATATCCTTATTAATGATGTGAATGATGGGAAGAGTATTCCCCCAGCAGACAGAGAACTGGGAGTAGTGGCTGGTGTCCTTGGGGGCTGTGCTATCATCCAGGGATGCCTAGGCAGGCTGGAGAAATGGGTGGCAGGAACCTCCTGGAGCTCAGGAAGAAGGAGTGCAAAGTCCTGTGGACCTGAGCAGGAAGAGGCTCCAGTATTTGCTGGGGACCGAGTGACTGGGAAGCAGCTTGACAGGAAAGCACCTGGCAGGCACCAGGATGGATGTGAGCCAAGTGTACTCCAGTAGCAAAGAAAGTTAAAAGTATCCTGAGCTGTGTTAGAAGAATCATTGTCAGTGAGTCAAGGAGGTGATCTTTCCCCTCTTTTTAGCACTGGTGAGGCCACACCTGGAGAATTGTCTGAAGTGCTCTTACTGGGAGCCCAGTAAGAGAAAGGCATGGATGTGCTGGAGAGAATCTGATGAAGGGACTGGAGCATTTCTGCTGTGAGGAAAAGCTGGGAGCTCTGTAACTCTTGAGAGCTCTCAAGGGAATCTTACCAAGGTGTAGAAATATCTGATGGGACTAGGTAAATAAGATGAAGCCAGGCTTTCTTTCCACAATGCCCAGCCACAGAACCAAAGGCAATGAGCACAAACTAGAACACAAACTGGTTTTTTGTTTGTTGTTTGGTTGGGTTTTTGTTTGTTTGGGGGTTTTTTTAAGTTTTTTAAGGAAACAGAGTAGAAATTTAACAGAGTAGAAATTTATATCAGATTTAGGTGCCATTTTGAATTATTTCATTTGTAGCTTGCATAGATGAAATATGCTGTTTTAACTTGTTTAGTCTGTTAACTCTGCTGTGCTCGAGACTGCCCGTTCTCGCAAAAAGCCTGTGTTCGCAGAACTGCCTCAGCCAAGGAAAAAGAATGCGAACTTCTGAGCTAAAAGGAAGATAAAAGTGGCCCGTTTAACATTAAAACAAAGACAAGAGACAAAGCTAAAACTGCAAGAGATGGACAGAGTAACCAGAAAGTTCTCTCGATACAAAGACTGATAAGAACTAGTTGCAAATCACAACATGAAAATGCATGTAAAATGAATATGCATGAACCTATTGTGAAAATCTATGCATACATGTAAGTAAGAGGGATAAAAAAGGTTTGAGAATTCTCAGGGGTGCACATGTCCTTTGAAGGGAACGATGCACCTCCACATGCACCCAGTGCTGGACTAAACATACCACCTTTACAACTTTTACAAGTTGTGCAGTTAGGTTTTTTTCCAAAAATCATTTTGATAAGACCAGCCAGGAGACGGTCTCTGGCCTCACAGTGGCAGAGAGAGGGGCGGATGTCCTAGGTGCGCCCCTGGATTTTCCATAGAGGAGCTCTGCTCTGTCTCGGCTTGCCTCCTGCAGAGTCAGATGAGAACCTGCTGGTGTGCAATAAGTAACAAAGGGCCCTGAGAGGAGAGAGATAGGGCTGCTGGTAAGCTGCTCAGAGATGTCTGAGTGCACAGCTTCATCCCTGTGCCTGCAGGCAGCCATCGGCCAAGCACAGTTGGCGGCAAAGGTTCCCTAGTTGATAGCACAACTAGGGACAAGTTCATTGTTCAATAGAGCAACTGCTAGTGGTTCTGGGGGTGAGTCGAGTGAACCCGAACTTTGTGTGCTTGTGGTGTCCAGACATTGTAGTTAATGTGCTTATAATCGTGTGAGTGTGGGGTGTATGAAACAGGGAGTGAGTGAGTGAGTGAGTGAGTGAGTGAGTGAGTGAGTGAGTGTACCCACGCCACTGGGGCGGGGGGTTCTACCCGCGTCCGAAACGGCCAGGTGAAGCCTGGGACGCCAGCTGGAGCAGGCTGTGGGGGCAGGGAGCACCCCACAGAGAAGTAGAAGAAGGGGAGAAATATGAGTGAAGACATTTATTGTGTTTAAAAGCAGTAATTTGTGTAGATTGTACACATTTTAACTGTAGCTAGACAAACTCATGAGGTTCCTCTGCCCCAGTAGTTTAGACTTGATCCCTGAGAGTTTATGAATCCTGTGAGTTATTAGATAGACAGAGGAGAGGAATGAGTTCATTTAGAGGAACTTGACTTCAGCTAGTAATATGGTAAGTCTAAACTAAGAACAACCCGCCATAGAGGATTTAGAAATCCCTGAAGTGATAAACAGAATAGCCTACCTCTGTGAGCAGTTCCTGGGAACCTTTAGTGCATCAAGAGGCTGGCACCCTACTTGGGGTATTATTGCAGTGCAGAGTTTGTAAGAGGCGCTAGTATTGCTGCTCTAGTAAGCATCAAAGCATATGCCCCAAGTGTAAATTGAAGTTTCCTAATCAAGCTGATTCAGAACCTAAGATCTTAAAGCTTGTTTGTAAAGGATCACATCTGATACCCTCCACCTGGGGGTATATGTAAGAAGAAAACTGAAAAAAGACTAAGACTGAGACTCTGTGAAGAGAGGTTTGGGTGAAAATGAGATAGAACAAGGAGAAGGAGATAATGAGAACTAACCAAAGCAAAGTAGTTCTCAGTGCTAGCTCCTTAGGGTGTATCTTACCCCACTATAAAGAAGTCACCAGTAGGGTTGGCATAAACCTATTGTAAAACTCCATACATATGTACAAGAGATAAAAAAAGTTCAAGAATTCTCAGAAGTATGTATATCCTTTAATAGGAACAATACCCACATTCTCCCAGTGCTAGAATAAACAATTTTTACAAGTTGTAGAGTTAGTTTTTTTCCACAAATCATCTGAACACTGGCACAGGTTGGCCAGGGAGGTTTTGGAGTTTTCATCCTTGGAGATATTCCAAAGCTGACTGGTCATGGTTCTGGGCAGGCAGCTGTGGCTGGCCCTACCTGAACAGGGGGTTGGACCAGGTGACCTCCAGAGGTCCCTGATAACTTCAGCCTTTCTGTGATCAATAGTTAAAATAACACCCTAAGTTTCTTCTCAGTGTATGGACAGAAGGTCTGATTTGGGAAAAGCTTCTGCTGACAGTGACTGCATTTAACTCTTGAACTTCTTCCTAATTTCTCTGTGCAGTTCTGCAGAACAGATGCCTGAAGGGACTTTTGTACCATTCACTCTGCTGTTGTCACTGATGAAAGATAATCTTCAGGAATATACTGGAAAAATGACAGGAATCACCATTTTATAAATAACAACATGACCTATATTCCTGCATTAGATATCTCTTTAAACCTCTTTTCTTCCTTTTAAGAAAAGACTGCTTTGTAGAATGCTTTTTATATTATTTCATATGTCTCAAGAGGCTGTTTTCCACATCTTACTATTGGGACATTTTTATTGACACTTGTGCCACTTTTTGCACTTAAATTCATCACTTTTAGCTGTAGATTCCCATTTAAATTCTCCATCCTGTGTCTGTCCTGTGAGAATCCCAAATGCCTGGAGATGGTCATTATTCTTCCTCACTTGAGAGTCTGCCTGTATAGTGCTGCACGATGTAGACAGTGGTGGGTATGGTTTAGGATCTTTCTGTTGTTTCAAATTTTCAGAGCTGATAAGGTACTTATACCCTCCTACACAACCTGGCTGAAGACTCATTTGGTGGCTGCATAATCAAACTGGTTGCTCTGTGTATTTCCCTTTTTGGCTTTTAGTACTGTTCTTCAGCAGCACCATGATCCACTTCTTCCTGCTGCCTATCTACCTTTTTAAGAATCCAGCTTGTTAAGACAATTTGTGAAAGCATTTGGTGACATTCACTGCCTTCTTCAAGTCTGCCCAAAAAAAAAAAAAAAGAAAATTCATAGTTACAGAAGCAATCAGAGCTTCAATGTGGGTAGGAAGTTATTTGTGTAGATATTTGTATTTATCTGGGTAATGGCTAATATACAATGTCTGAGGATCTGAGTTGACCAAGGCAGCACAATCACGTTGACTCTTTTGCTGGGAGAATAAATGACAGAGAAAGCATTAATCTTGTTCATATTTCTCTCAAATAATCTCTGAAGTAATTTTTGTATCCCTTCTCTGTAATACTTGGGGTTTGGGGGTCCCATTTTTGTGTGCCCTGTGAATGGTAATGGGGAGCCAGGTTACAAATTAGCACTCAACTATTACAGCAATTAACATTACTTAATAATAGAATCATGGAATGGCCTGGTTTGGAAGGGACCTTAAAGATCATGTTGTTCCAGGGTCCCTGCCAAGACCAGGGTCACATCCCACTGGACCATCTTGCTCAGAGCAAAGGATGATCTCCTTCCTAGACCATGAGCACTGCATTTAGCTCACTCTGGTTTTTCACAGTCAATTGAGAAGAAAAGGAATTGCTGGGTGTGATTCATAGACAGCCTTAAATGTTTCCCAGACAGTAAGTGGATTGTGCTGCAGAAATACCAGTTTGCCCCCAGTGACTGTAATGGGAGTTTAGACCACTGGCTGAGTAGTTCAGTGAGTCCATAAATCACTGGCGATAACCAGGGTAAATCCAACCCCTAGTTTTGAAAATCTGTGAGAGATTAGGTACAGGTTTAATGTAGATTTTCAGCCTTGTGAGGAATGCCAGTGCCTTTGAGAAGGCCCAGATGATCCATGAAGTACCTGGGAATCTCTAGAGCAGAATATTTGAAACATCTGCAGAAGAGCCTGTGATTCAGTTGATGTAGTGGTATTCCAGAATCATCTTTCAGTTTTTAAGTATATTTTTAATTTTTTTGGTCTCTGTATAAATATCAGAGTTCTGTTTGGCTTGTTCTTGATGGTTCATTGCTAACTTAAATAGATAAATGAATGCATTGCTTGCTGTAAGGGGTTTTTTAGGGATAGATCCACCAAATGATGGGCACTGAAGTGCTCAGTTACTCTTCAGCTGGGGCCACAGAAAGACCTGGGATGGAGTGGGTGGTGAGAGGGAGAGGGTGACATCGTTTTCTCTGTTCTCTAATTCCCTTCTCATGAATTTTGTTAATGTTGGATCTCACATTTTGCATGAGTCAGGAGTGCTGTAGTGGTAAACATGAGTTTCTAGTCAAGCACAAATGCAACAAGAGAGAGGATGAAAAGAAAATGTGGAAAAAAACACTGAAGACTCAAGTGAGGATGGCAGAAGGGAGGATTGTGATGGTTCTGTTCTCTGGCCTTCCAGAGATCTCCATGGAAATGAGTCTATCAAGTTAAAAAATAAGGCTGAGCTTTATTAAATGCTTTATTAAAAATACACCAGTTTGAGGTGGAAGAGAACACTTCTCAAAAAAAAAAAAAAAGAATATTTTTGTCAAAGATAGAGAGGTGGGAGGAAAGTCCACTAATGCTTTGCAACTTAGTAGTAACAAGCACCCACAGGAGCAAAATATATCTGAGTGCCACTGTGCCTGAGGAGGAATGAACATGTGAGTGTAGATGTGGGCTAGCTTGTGTATGGAATGGACAGGCTGTATCTTTGAGCAGTTGGATGGAAGGGGTTTTTCTGCTGCCTATGAATGAGCAAATTTGCTTTCTAAACTTCTGCAAGGTTATTTTTTTCTCTTGCCCTTTGGAGCACCAAGGCTGATAATCACCACTTTCTGCTGGTGGCTTCCGTGTGTAAAGGTGGCCTTACATAGACAAAGGCATTAGAATAATTGCTGGCACTAATCTCCTAAAAAAGGATAGGGAGGGCATTAAGAAAATGTGTCTGGGGAGGTGTAGTCCATGTGCACCATCACAGCCATGAAGGTTAATCTGAAGTTCTTGTTGTGCAAGAGCTGGATGTAATTGGACAACAAGAAGGACACCCCTGTATGTGACAAACAAAAACCTGCTGGGTTTTCTGGTGATGTAATATGAATTCACAGCAAGTAGATTTATGTGCAGTCAGTCCCTATCTCTTAAAGCATGCAAAACAGATGGAGGCAGACACCCACTTCCCTGGTACTTCAATGCTCCTACAGAAAATCAGTATTTCTTCAACAGTCACAGAATCACAAAATGACCTGGGTTGGAAGGGTCCGTAATGACCATCCAGTTCCAGCCCCCTGCCATGGGATGGGGCAGCCACAGCTGCTCTGGCCAACCTGTGCCAGGGCCTCACCATCCTTACAGGGAAGAATGTCTTTGTGATATCCAATCTAAACCTGCTCTTTGTCAGTGTGAAGCCATTCCCCCTTGTCCTGTCACTCCAGGCCTTATAAAGAGTCTCTCTCCATCTTTCCTGTGGGTTCCCTTCAGGCACTGGAAGGCCACAATGAGGTCATGCCAAAGCCTTCTCTTCTCCAGACTGAAAAATCCCAATTCCCTCAGCCTTTCCTCCCAGCAGAGCTGCTCCATCCCTCTGATCCCCTTGGTGTCCCTGCTCTGGCCTGGCTCCAGCAGCTCCCTGTGCTGGCCCCAGGGCTGGATGCTGCTCTGCAGGAGGGGCTGAGCAGATTCCCAGGCTCTGTCGCTCATGTACTTCCTACATATTTGCATCACTGGGTTTCCAGTTTTCCCTATTGGACTGTTCAGGGTTTTCCTTCTTATCTCATCAGTGAAAAGAAACTTGATGTTTATCCTCTAAGCTCACACTGCTCAAGGTGTATCAATAACAGCTGTGAAGCTTCTTGAGTAGTTTCTGCTTATTGAGTTTTTCTTTGTTGTTGGTTTTGGGTTTTTTTTGTTTTGTTTTAGTTCTCTTTGGGGTTTTTTTTTTTGTTTGGTTGGGGTTTGGTTTTTTTGTGGGTTTTTTTTTGTTTGTTTGTTTTTGTTTTGGTTTTTGTTTTTTTTTCTTTTTTTTTCTTTCTGCCTTAAAGAAAAGGAGAGTGCTGTGTTATGGAATAACTAAAAGGGGCTTTTTTACCTAGCAAGGAATGCTGCTGTCCTCCACTGATGCACAGGGATAGGAAACAAGTGTGGTAGGAGAGGTACTGATGGTTGGTTAGAATGTTTTACCTGAGAAAGAGCCCAAGACTCTCTTTCTGTTCAGCTGTCCCTACTTCTGCATCACTCTGAAGTCTTAAGGATCTTAATGCTTACATTTTAAGTCCAGGAGTGTTTTTCGCAGACTTTTGCACTTCCTTTTGCCTAAAGATGTAAACAGCATGGTATTGAAGTCTTCTGTGGTAACAGAGAGCCCAGCCCAGCAAATATTGATCCCAAGAGAAGCCTTTGGATGCTGCTGCACAGCAATACAGGAATATCAGCTTCTCTCATGTCTCTTCCATGGTGGGAGAAATGCATGTGGAATATTCCTTCTTGCTGTCTTTCCAACAGATGGAAAGCTCACAAGGAGAAAAACATGAATTTTAGATCTGAACAGGGGGTGGGAAAGTAATAACTCGGAGGACAAGCCACAGTCATTGTCACTCCAGGACTTTACTATTATTAATTGTCAGCTTCTGTCCCTTTTTTCCCTCCCTAATAAACACTCCAGAAGGCTTTTCCACTTAGTGAACAACCTGTTCTACACAACAGGGAGTAAGGAAGATGAATTCATCTCTATCTCAAATTTGGATGAGGAAAGAGTGGAACATTTGGTCTGTGGTGAGGGGACACAAGCTGCCTTTTCAAAAATGATATTCCACAAACTCCAATTAAGTGGAATGCTGGGTTTTGTGACGTTATCCCAAGGCTGGAAGTGTTCGTGTGTGCATTTTTTTTTTATTTTAAAGCTGTGAGGTTCATACCCAAAAGCACAGAGTCTTAAAATCAACATTTAAAAGGTTTGAAGCACTGTTTGAGACACAGTCTTTGTTCAAGCTTCTGTTGTTCTTGCTGTCTAGGTTGTATATTTTGACCCTTGCTTGAGCACAGAGGTGGGACCAGATAACTCACTGTGGTCTCTTCTAAATTTACCTATTCTGTGATATTTATCTATGCTGGTGACATGACTTCTATTTCTTCATAATTTTTTGATGGGTGACCTTAAGAAAATGTGCTGCTAACATTTATATCACTCATTTATCTTAGTCTTTAAACAGCAATTTCCTTCTCTACTACTTTTTCTGTCTGTCCATTCACATCCCTTTTGATGCCTCTTTGACTCGTGCACCTTTCAAGGAAGATGTGGTCCTGGGGCAAATTCAGCTGCTCCAATAATCCATTTATATTGCTGGTCCTTATAGTGTTTCTGTGGACTGCAGTGCCATGTCTTCATGAACAGAGGTTTTTTTTTTTCCTTCAAAAGCATCAGCTGTGTTTTCTGGTATATCAAATTAGCAATAATTTACTTAGGGAAAATATTGTGAGTTACAAAGAAGGATTGTGTCTAATTGCACTGGCCTTCTTCCATCTGGGATTTCACCAGCCTTTTGCCTGTGATCCTTGTTGGATCAAAGCTTCCCTCTGAAGTGGGAAGAACTGGAAAATAGCAAGAGGGAGGAGGATGCCATACAATTCCAGTATCCTCAACTAAAAGCACCCTGGTGGCATCACTCTGGTATCCTGAACCTGAAAATCACAGGAGTCCTGTCAACTTAAAGGGCAGCATCAAATTCCAGATCTCTGGAAGGCCAGGCCAGGCACCCAAATATTGTCCCAGGATTTAGGATAGGGATCCTCATATGCTAAATTTGTCGGTAGAGTGATGAATGTCCTTCCACTGGTCTGTTTTGCACCATTCTAGCAGTGCCCAGAAAAGAGCTGCTGGCTGCTCTTTAGATCATATTTGTGCTCTAAATGCCATGGACAAGTGCTAGCCATTAACAGGAAAAATGTACCGTGGTTTCTCTGAGCCTTTAGAAGCGTTTCTGCGCTCCACCTGCACCCCCTTCCTCCCTATTTTTGAGTCTCTTAGCATTTGGACACTGAACTTTTGTGAGTCCTGCTATAATTCATGTATCCTTCTTTCTTAAAGGCTATGGACTCCTACATTTCCAGTCCAAAACAGTGGAGTCCTTCTTAAGAAAATCCAAAAGCATTTGTTAAAAGTAGAGGTAGAAATGCATAGGAGTCCAATTCTAGTCCAGCCAATAATATTGCAGTAAACAAAATTTATCCAGTAACTATCAGGACATCCTTACCATAAGCTTTAGAGATCTCCTGAATTAGCTGTTTAAAAACCAACCACTGTGGTCCCTTCTAACCTGACCTATGTGATTCTGTGAGCTGGTTTTATTTCCAATTCTTCACAAAGATCAGGATTTTGGGAGGAGGGTAGGTGAGTTAAGGTGAGTTGGGCTAGCCTGCCTGCCCCCCGTGGCACCTGCAAGCCCTGAGCCAGCTGACATTGTTTCAGTGCAGAATGCTGAGACAAAATCAGAGGATGAGTAAACCCTGCCCTGCAGCCTTTGTATGTAATCCACCTGTCCAACAGCACTGACATCATCTCCTGGAGAAGGAACCGAGAGGAACTTCAGTGTAGAAACCTCAGAGTTCAGTATAGCTCTGTTGGATTGAGTCTCCTGCCCCTTGATGGGGGCTAAGATCAAGTTCTTTCACATATTTAATACCTTTTACATACACAGCAGAAATAATGTTTCGAGAGATTCAGTTTTTGAAATATGACTTTGGCTTTTTCAGTGCTCAGTTCCATTTTAGTTCCTACACCGATCCTGCCCTCTTTCCCACATTCTCTGGCAAGATGAAGGAGTGCCTGGCATTTAGTGTTTTATTGGTTCCAAAAAAGGTGGGCTGAGGGAATGCTGGGGAGTGACTGGGAGATGCCAGGAAATACAATGGGAATGCTCAAGGAATGTGCAAGCACTGCAGAGCTACGTGCATGGTGGTGGTGGTGCCTTATGAAGGCTGACCTAGAACAGAGGCTAGATGTAGTTAAAGAATACAGTAGGTATTTATTAGGAGGCCTCAACAGATCCACCTTGGGCAGCACAAGAGCCCAGCCTGGGCTACACCCCAGGTGAACCCAAAATGGTCACAAAAACAGATGACCGGTCAGGGGGTCTCACACTTTTATAAGTTTTGGCCCATTAGCATATTGGAGTTAATTGTATAATTACAACTCTAGCCCATTAAGTCCCATCCTTCTTGTTTTCTTCAGTCCACCATTGTTTATGCTCTTGGGCCTGAGATCTGGATTGCCTGTCCTTGGGTCCTCATCTAGAGAAGGAATTGTTTTGTCTACCTATTCTATGAAGAGAGCTTACTATCCTCTTATATGAAGCCCAGACCCACACACTAAAGCAGCACAGAATCTGAAAAATATAAAAGCTAATACCTGAGGCATCAGTGGGGCAGGAATTTCTGTGAGATCCTACGAAAATTGCTGCAGTAACACAGAATGGGAATGCTGGAAGTGGAAGTGAAGTGGACGTGAAGTGAGTTGTCCTGCAGACTGCAGACAGTGGAGATGGGTCCCACAAGGTCTTGTGGGACAGAAAACCTTGTTTTGAAAATGAACTGAGCATAGTTTATTCTAAAAATGATCAAGATTCATGCTACAGAATCCAGAAGAAGGAAGAATTTAAAAGCAAATGAGTTAAGCTGGGAAGAAGAAAAGTAGGATGAGAAGGTGTAACAAACATAGAGAAGGGCTGCATGACAAATGTCTGCATCATATGTCTTTTTGCTTTAAATTCTGTCATTTCTGTGTTTTCTCCTGAATACCAGCATCAGGAAAAAGAGAGTTATGGTGTAAGTTCTTGGGGTGGGTGAGTAATACTGTATTGCAGAGCTCCACAGGGAAATTTTGCCTTTATTGTTTGCATTACCATATTACCAAAAGGCCTTTGGGAATCAAAACATTATTTTTTTAGGCCCTATGTGGCAGAAGTTTTTCCACTATAAGCAATAACTCTATAAAGAAAAAGTGCAGTGGTAGGGAAGATAAGAACTGGAAGCAATACTAGGAAAATCTGTTATGCATATTAATACTGCATAGAAATCTTGGTGGGAGATGAAATTGGATTTTAGATTTGGATTTTACTTCTGAAATAAAAAATGCTGTGCTGAATCTGTGGCGATACCTTTAGATAATTAGACTTCCTGAGCTCTCTTTTTTTCTTTAATTCAAGAAATATGCTACTAGTGCAGTTCCTGGGCTCTGTAGACTAGGGAATGCTGATGGCATCCTAGAGAAACTTCCTCATGTCACTGGAGGAAACTGGAATTGTGGAATATGCTGGTAAACAGATTTTTTAAAAAGCCAAACAGACTGGGAAAATGTTAGTGACTTACCATAGAGCCACTAGCATTTATATAGGTCAGATTCCAATAGGATACCTGGGCCATTGGTAAAGATTCCTGAAGGGAATGGATGGCAGGTTTTATAATCTTAATTTCAGCACAGCTGCTATCTCTGTGGAAAAGCTGCCTCCATAATAAAAGAGATTTTTATTTAAGCAGCCAAAATGACATACTGTTCATCATGAAGTTCAACCTTCTCCCTCCCCAGGATTCAGGGGATGCTGGATTTCTGAAGGACAGAGCAAGAGAGACTCCTGAAGGGAATGTGTAGCTCCAGAAGTTGTGGTGGCCTTGCTCATGCCATGCACTACAGTACTTGCAGGGAGCACTGGGTGTGCAGCTCCTAGAATGTGGTTTTTCACTTAAAAGTAGCTCTTTTTTTCCTCCAAAAAAAGTCAATTTCAGCCATGTCTGAAATGAATCTGACAGATCTTGGTCACAGCAAAGCATAGGCATTGTTCCACCATAACTGAGCCTGCCAGCTCCTGGATTTGGGTTAAAACTCAAGCAACCCAGAAATGACAATTATCCATTTTTTGATGATATGGCTGTACATTTGTCCCTGGGAAGAGAGGGAATTGTCTTTCCTGCTATTTAGTTGAATACACACAGTTCTTTGACTCCTTTCTTTAGAAACAGGGCAGGGCAGTTCCTGTAAATTTAAGTATGTCATTTAAAAATCATGAGGAAGTACAGGCCAGGCTTCGTGGCCCGCACTGAGAGGAATTTGATCACTGTTTATTGTAGTGGCATATTGGAAGAGGTTTTGTTATCTAATGTGGTTGCTGATTGATGCTGGCATTAGTGTATGATTGCCTCTGAAGGTTTCATGTCTCCACAAGATCTCAGAACAGAAAATTATGGCAACAAATTTTAGAGAAGCTAAAGTGTTGGCTTAATAAAAAAAAGTACGAAATAAGGCTGGGGTGGAGTTAGATGGTGATGAGAAAATCTTATGGACTCCAGTTTTCAGGAGCTCCTGCACCTGTTTCTCTGGCCAGAAATGCACAATATAAAAGGGAATTGGGGAATCTATTCAAGGCTCTCTGTTAAACCCTTTCTGGGCATTGCTTCCTTATCTACTTCCATTGTGAAATCAAGGCTTTTACTTTATTAGGGATTATACCTCAATAAAGCCATGCCATATCTGTGGAAGGACTTTTTTTTTTTTTTCCTCTTTCTTCACTGAAAGGTGTTCAAATCAGGAATCTCTCAACAGAGACCCAGGAATAGAGTCTGCTGCTAAACCATTCCTGCTGAAATGTGTTCATAGGTGAAACTTGTTGCCTTTCCCACTGCTACTCAAGAAAGATGATTTGCCTTGCAACAAGGACTCTGAAAAAAATTTAGAATGTGATATTACCTTTATTATAATTTTCTGTTTTGTTCAGATTTGTTTGTTTGTTTGTTTGTTTTTTAATGCTACCTTAGTGTGTCTGCACTTATATCTATAGAATATATACAGACCATCTTATAGAAAACAACATCTGCTGCCTAGGGTTGACCCAAAAGATCATCTGTTTTCTCCTTAAATACAGTCTTTACAACTTGAAACATTTTGTATTTAAGCACGTAAATTTGTTGAGAGTTGCTTCAGCAATTGTCACATGAGAGCATTTGAAAAAAAAAAAAGTTGATGGGAAATTTGACTTGTGAAAAAGTAGATTTGAGGTTAGAAAACAGAGACATTTCACCCTATTTAACCTTTCCAAAATGCTTTCTATTTGGTTTGTGTCAGTTCCTGTCCCCAGTAGCTGGCACCTTGTGCTTAGAGCATTCCCACACATGGGACAGACTGTGAAATTGTACAGAAAGACAGCAAAAGGTTTTAAAACACTTTAAAATACCATTTTAAGTGGCTTTTATAAAAACGTAGGATGCACTGTAGTGACTGGGTGCAGGCTTGTTCAGCCAAATACTCTGATCAGTGAGGGGTTACATTTGACTGACCCTTCTTTATACCCTTTCATGTCCTACCTTTAACTTCCCTCTTGTTTTGCCCTGGCCCACTAAATGTTCCTTAAGTTCAGTCTCTCAGGCCCACCTCAAATATCCTCAGTTGTCCTGTTCCTCTTGTTTTCTCCTTCTTAGCAGTTACAAATTCTTCTCCAAAGCTGTGCCTGATGATCTTTGGTGGTTCCATCAATGCATGGCTTTTGTTCTTTCCCAGTGCCCCTCTCTCTCCTGTGCACCTGGCTTGGGCCTCTGCATGTTCTTGTTTACAAATTCCTCCTTCATTTAATATTCTCTTGGAAGTGAAAGGGTTCTTGAGTTGATAAAGAAGCAGAGGCCCTCACCTTCCATATGCCCTTAGAGTGGTGGCTTCTGTCTTGTACTACTGGATGTAGCTCTTGAGTGCTTCAGGAACTTTCAGGGAGGCAGAATGTGTGCTTCTACTATTTCCCCTTCATCACAACCAATTAAACATGTGTTTAATATGGCACTCACAGCACTGCCCAGTATGGGCAGTACTTCAGCATGCTGTTTGCTTGGCTATCTCAAAACCTGTCATCATCCCTGAGACAGAGTTAATTTCTGAAGCAATGCTCTGGGCAATGATTGTGGTGCTGTTGCCTTGAAAAAGAACACCCAATGTCTAATTGTGGTGGGAGCAAACTTTCGAAAGAGAGCACCAGGAACTAGCCTGTTTTATAGTTATTATATTATTATTTCACCTGGATGGAGAGAATCAAGTCCTTATTTCCTTCCCTATTTACATATTATTGTTTTCAGCAGAAAATGGCTGGAGATGGGCCTGTTGAGAACAGTGGTGCAAAGATATTTTCTCATTAGCACAGAGCCTTACACTGGCTCTGAATGGGAGAGCACTCCTGAGATTGTTGTCTTTCTCTTCCACACAGATAACAAACCCGAGCTAGAACCACCAGTGCAGATCAGAGATTAAAATCTGCCCTTTGCCCCCATGTGCCTGTTAGGGGCAGAAGGCAGTGTGTTCTCTCTGTGGAAAGAGAGGCAGAACTGTGCTGCCAAGTTGTAACAGAAGAAGAGCTGTAATGAGCATAAAAGAAGTTGGGAGAGTATTAACTTACACAAGTGACCAGAATCTGTAACTGATACGGAACAAAACAACATCTGTGTCCTCTCCCTGCTTCAGAGCCAGCAAATCTCTTCACACTCATAGCAACAGCCACACTGAATAGACCTGCAGGACCTTTCATCACCTCTACCAATACGTGACCCTTGTCCTGCTGCTCTTGTTAGCAAGGACTCTATTTTTCATAACCTCTCTTCAGGCAGGTTGGACTGCCATTCATTCTTTTGATGAACTAATCACACCCTTGGATGACAGGCCAATGAGATGGGAAGAAATATGGGGAGCTAAATATCATCCTGTGAGCAGGATAAACACATGCAAGAGTTGGGAAATTGAAACTGACTTCTGAAAATGTCTCTATTTGGCAGGAAGGGGGAGGATTTGACATCCAGCTTTCAAAGCCACATTTCAGAAGGGGGTCAGAAGGGGTCAGTCTTCTTTCCCTTCCAGGGAAGGCTTCTGGAGGCTGGGAAAGAAAACAAGATATGCTCTGCCTCTGGTTCCTCTTGTTTGTTTGGTAGGCTGTGACTCCCTGCACTTCTGCACCAGAACGTCTCCTTGCAGAAGCTGGGCTGGGAGTGTAAATTGTTGTAAACAGCCTCTCCATTTTTTTCTGCAGCCTCCCTTCAGGCCCTGAAAGGCTACAATCAGATTTTTTTTGTCTTGCCAATTCCCTTTCAGGGCTGGGTCAGATGCTTGTGCTAAAAGCATCTGGAAGAATCAGGGTTCATCATAGCCAAATCCACTGTTCCTGTATAATCTCTGTGTCTAATAATCATTCCTATTCTTATCCCAGACTGTGGGAATAGGACTTTACTGCTGCTGCCCTTGGTCTCTAGCTAGGCAACTCTTGCACAGAGTAAAGAAAATATGCATTTCTGAAAGTCCAGTGGCTCTGTTGGCCTTTGAGTCTTTACAGGCATCAATTCCATCAGTAGGATTGGTTTTCAAAAGTGTTTCAAGCACCAAAGAACATAAAATCCACTGCAAGACAAAATGATTTAAATTTCAAACTGTCCAAGTGCTATATGAAGACTCCAAAGTCTCTCAGATTGCTTAAAGATTGCTTGGAGCTAATTGGTTGAGAGTTAGGTGCCTTTGAGAATCTGAAAGTACCTTGACCTTATTTAAGACCCTGTATTCTGAACTGACACTTGCATGTAAAGCCATTTTGGTCTTCACTAGATGGAATTCAAACAGAAAATAACAAAGCAAGCTGCCAAGGATGCCTTCAAAGTAAAAGTAAGGATACCTTCAAAGACAGGTTATTTCTTGTTCGTTTTCCTATAACTGATAAAAAATTGTAATGTTTTATCAGCTCAGCTACTATATTTTTTTCTTGGTATATTGCTGTCCAATCCGAAGTTTTTTGAAGAAGCAACAGTTCACCTGAGAAAAATCTGTTTCATTTTCAGGAAGAGTGGGACAAAGAATTGCTCTGCTTTTGAAACCTTCCCCTTTTGTTAGTGAAGGGTGTATTTACATGCTAAATCTTTCTTAAATTATTAGATGCCTCTATATACGGTGTTTTACATGGACATACCTATGTCTTGCAGCACATTTGGGGGTAGTAATTAAAAAAAGAGGGTTTTTTCAAGGGAGAAAATTAGATCTGCATTGTCTGACTTTTATTAGCATAGTACTCTATATCTGGCATCACCTTTTCAGTGATAAGACTTCATGCCTTTTTCTCATTGTGTGGAGCAGCACGTCATGTGATTTTGTCTTGCTTTAGAGAATCAGAGCTTGCTGGTGCTTCATTTGTACCTTGAGAGCTCTGGAAATCTTTTCCCCCCTTCTAGCTCAAGGTTGCTCCAATTGCATTGCTGATTTTATTCTGTTCTGTTCAAAGAAATCAAAGAGAAAATTTTGCAAAGATTTCTTGGTGATTCTCATCCAAAGTTTATGCCCTGTTGTGCTCTGAGTGCGTAGATTCAAGTTTTTTCCTCTATAAATTGAACTGAATCACACCTGGCTGAGGTTACTCCACAAAGCTGAACCAGAGTGTTGCTTGTGTGGAATATTGATTCCAACAAGTGAAATGCTCTTATGGAGCCCTTGAAGGTGATCATCCCCAAACCTGAAGGGTTCAAACTTAATTTGGAGTTGCTGAATAGGATTTGTGTGATATCATCCCTTCCTGAGGACTGGGAGGAGACAAAGCAGCTGTACTTGCACAATAGTTCTGCAGGGAGGCTAATCTTTCCAGTTTATACATTCCAAGACTATAGAAAGACTGGATAGGATTGACTTCTAGAGTATCAGTAAACAAGACTGTCTCTTCTGATTTCCACACTTATTTTCAGCATTTTTTTCCTTATCAAAATTAGGTACCATCAAATAGAGTCTCTGGGGTGGAGAAGGAAAACAGATTTGTGAGGCATCATCATCATCATCTACTGTATTTTGTCGTGCTAGGAGGGAAGTGAAGGAAGAAGGAGTGATAAGAAATTTATGTCTTGTATTTTATTACTCATCCAAAGTCTTCAATTATTAGTGCTATGCTAATGAAGTCTTTTTGGATTGTCTGACAGATCTTATGATAATCTCCTTAACAAGACAATAAAACTGGGAGGATGGCAATTGGGTAATTAGCTGATGATCAATATCCAGCAGCTGTGATGAGATGGCAGGCAGATATCAGTCCCTGCTCCAGGCTCTGGGTACTTTGTCAGTTCAAGTTTCAGGGAAGATGTTGCCAAAACAATAATAATTGCATTGTGCGACAAGAGTTGGGATAAAGGAATAGCAGCCTAATAGTGACAATAATTTAAACTGAATATGTAGAAATCCTTTCTCCTACACAAATCATTATGAAGTGGTTGATCCTGGCAATTTGAATTTTTTCTTGACATAGGCATTAGACAGGGAAGATCTGAAATGCCCTGAGTAGAACCTTAAACTCCTAAATTTCCAAAGAGCCAGGAATATCAGCCTGTGTTACATTAAACATTTAATTATAACTTCATGGATGCAAAGCTGATTGGACTACTCCTTTACAGTCTCAGAGGCAACTGCAACAGGATTTACTTCATTTATGTGTAGACATCAACAGCGAAGACATAGACATAATTCTGAGCAAGACAACTCCCATGATATCCAGAAAGAAGGATCAGGGGTTACCTGGTGTAGGGAGCTGTCCCCATTCTGATGGAGATGTGGTGCATCCTGGAAGTCTCTGGTTCTGTTCATTATCTCTGGAGGTTAGGACGGCCATATCAAATGCCTGAAGTTCACAGAGATGGACCTCACTGTGATTAAACACATCACAGATACCAATGAGAATAAGAAGTCATTTGGAGAGAGATCTAATGGCACAATGATGTTTTGTTTAATGATACAAAGCTGGAACATTGTTTTTTAAAGTTCAGCTTATTCCAAGTATAACCTGGAGGTAGAAAAGGGAGAGCACAATTTGTCCATAGAATGGACATTTAAGATCATCTTGTTCCAGCCCCCCTGCCATGGGCAGGGACACCTTCCACTAGCCCAGCTTGCTCCAAGTCCCATCCAACCCGGCCTTGGACACTGCCAGGAATGGGGTAGCCACAGCATCTCTGGGCAACCTGTGCCAGGGCCTCAGCACCCACACAGGGAAGATTTTCTTTCTCATATCCAATCTAAACCTGTTCTCTGACACTGTGAAGTCATTCCCTTGTGTCCTGTCACTCCTGTGTAAAAAGTCCCTCTTCATCCTTCTTGCAGGTCATCTGTTACCTTTCATTGCCAGTCCATGAAGATCCCAACATGGTTTCACTATATGATTTTCCATTGTGCTCCATTGACCTGGGTTGGTGAGAAACATACGGTATTGTGGGTAGGATATTTCCTGTGAAAATTAGGGCTGAGCCCTTTTCTTGATTTAACCACCTAAAAATGTGCAGGTTTTTGGTTTTTGTTTGGTTCTTTTGGGGCAGAATTCCTGAATGTCACAGAACTCCCTCCCTTCCTAGCTCAGGGAAGTTTGGGGGTTTCTGGACTTGTGTGAGGTAAAAAGCAGGCTGGAGGAGACATGGTGGGCAGACTGTGCTGGAAGCATTTCCCTCTCATGTAATAGAGGGGGACTTTAAAAATGCCTCCTGCAAGTTTCTGCTCTTGCTAAAACCTCTCCTGAGGACTGTGTTGTGCTGCAAAGCACCTCAGTAACTCCTTCCCTACAGTTTGTGTCAAGCCTGGCTTGCACTGGTCCACTCAAAGCAGAAAAGGATGATCACTGTTTTCACAGAACATCCCAGAGGCTGAGGGACCCTGGCTTGAGAATCAGCTCAAAAATAGGAAATAAGGATTGGGGGGGGGAAAGAAAAATGCAAACAAAACAAAACAACAAAACAACAACAACAACAAAAAAAAAAAAAAAAAAAAAAAAAAAAAAAAAAAGGCAACACATCAGAAACAGCTTCTTGCATAATAAAGCAGGTCAGTGTTCCAGGGTTGTACTGCTGGAAGAGTTTGACAGGTTTACACTGAAAGGCACCACTTAGAAGTGTTAACTTCTTTTAGCTTAGCCTTATGGAGCCTTTTCACTGCAGACTATAATGCTGGCTACAGCCTTCATCATTCATTCTTAAAATGTGAGGTTAATGTGTAGCTACATTGGATATTAAGGGAAACAGATGGAGCAAGGAACACAGTGAATCACAAGGAATCTGTTCAAGAATTTTTCTCACTAACAGGTTTTTTCCTTACTGAGCCTGCCTTAAGCATCAGAGCAAGCTCAAATCGTCATCTAAATGCCAGTCCCATGGCTCCCTGGTTGGGATTCAAAGCTTCCAGCTAAATGTTGGGGTTGTCTGTTTGGGCTGGGACCCACCAAGGAGAAGCAGCAAATTCTTTCTAATTAACTTTAAGCTGGATCTTTGTTCCTAGCCTCTCCTGAAAGTCCCAACCTTGATTTCCCTGATGACCTGCAGTATTGTGCTTTGTAAACCTCACATGCAGGCCTGCTTATGTCAGCCATAAGAAGGCACTCCCAAGTCCTAACAGAAGCCATACCTCATATCTAAATTTACTGTAATTTCAGACTACCCATCAGCCTTCTGCCAACTGCCCCAGGGCAGGGGATGGCTCTCTGGTTATATAAACAGGGTTGGAAGCACCAAGGGAGGTCAAACTGGCACGATTCCCACAGTCAGAAAACCCAGACAGGATTTCCATTGCTCTTCCATCAGATAGGATGGAGGAAGAATGACTCTGATGATCTCAGCTGGGAGCTGATAACCTTCCAGAGCTGAATAAATAATAAATGGCTCCAGTGATGGTTGTCTCTGAAATGTGCTAATAATTTTGTTACAATGTATGGATGGCATAGGTGTATATCTGTGCCCTCCAGGTGATCTAGAGTTTGTCACTGGTGTATAAGAAAACAGAAAATGAGGGCCTGTTCTGAATCCAGTGGTTATTCCCTGGAGGGCATGATCAAGAGAAGCATCACCACCTCTTGATTTTCTTAAAACTGGATGGCTTTCAGAAAGTAGAAGCTTTAGCTCAATATCTCTCATTGTGTTAATTGAAGAAGCAAATGGATGAAAGCAGAGTCTGTGGAACACAAAGGGATGGCACCAAGAGATCAAATGGCTCCTTTGTGTTTACATCTTTCAGAAAATCTTTTGCCTGTATTTTCTGTTAAGAGTTGGAGCAAAACATTTCTAATCAGCTTCTGAACTGGTGAAAAAAAGAAAAGTGATTATTTTTTTCTTTCTATCATTAGCCATTCTGAGAAAAATGTTCTGGCTTGATTTGTGGTCAGCTGGTTTTCGAGTATTTTTTTTTTTTTTTTTTTAATTTTCCCCATGGCTCATATTGTCTGGGTAATCTATACCCTTGGAACAAGATGATCAGAGCTTAGTATCTGCCCTTACTAAACTAATCCTCTTGGCTATGATGTGCGACAAAGTAGCAGCTCTGAAAGACTTTGATGTCTTCTGCCCTCGCCCGCTGGGTGGGATGTGGTAAGGAGCTGTGCTGTTTTGCATGGAGTGAGAGCAGAATATTCCCTGCTGTTCCCTCTGCAGGAGGGAAGGACTTTGCACCACCCCTTCAGCTGGAACACCCTGCTCCTCTTGGCTTGCCTCCAGACAGGCTGCGGATGAGGGAGAGAGACTACGTCAGTCTTCCCATCCATCTTCAATTCCACCTACATTGTCTTTGGGGTGCAAGGTACACTCAACCAATTTTCGGCCAGGAGACAAAAATCTAAGGCCTTTTTTCTTCCTCTGTAGCAAGGAAAGGAAACCCAGCTTCTATTAAGAGGGTACAGAAATCTGTGTTGGTGTCAAGGCTCCCACTTAGCTGACACAGGTAGTTTGTTCTTCCAAAAGGCTCCATCTGGGCTGACACTTGGTGTCTCCTGAGGCAGGAAAAGGCAGAGTTAACAGATTGGCAAAGTCAGAGCGGGAATCCTGTTCCTGTTCTTCATAAGACCACAGGTTTGCAGTGTCAAGTGTCAGGAACAGACTGGGGGAGATGCAGGAAACCTCCTTCCCATTCTTTGCAAGGGGTTGGAATACTGTCCATTTGCTGTGCTCAGGTGGTGGCACAGTAGAAAACTGCAGCTCCTGGGCTGGGCAGACAATTCCCTGTGTGATCCTGCATCAGGCTGTGTGTCTGTCTCTGCTTCTGTGGGTTCTTGGCTCTTGCAGTCTTAGAATCATAGAATCCACTGAGTTGGAAGGGACCCACAAGGATCATCCAGCCCAACTCCTGGCCCTGCACAGACACTCCAACAACCCCACCCTGTGTATCCCTGAGAGTGCTGTGCAAATGCTCTGGCAGCCTTGGAGCCGTGACCATCCCTGGGGAGCCTGTTCAGTGCCCCAGCACCCTCTGGGGAAGAACCTTTTCCTGATATCCAACCTAACCCTTCCCTGACACAGTTCCAGCTGTTCCCTGGGTCCTGTCCCTGGTCACACAGAGCAGAGATCAGGGCCTGCCCCTCCTCCTTGTGAGGAAGCTGCAGAACTGCTGTGAGCTCTGCCCTCAGTCTCCTCTTCCCCAGCTGAACAAACCAAGTGACATCAGCCACTCCTTTTGTCTTCACCTCCAGGCCCTTCACTGGAGGGCCCTTCACCTCCAGGCCCTCACCATTTTCCATAGCCTGACTGGATCCCTCAAAGGGAGTTGGTACTTACACAGGCCTGTGTTGTATTGCACTATTGTGTGGCACTGTTTGAAATCCAAAGTGTGCCAAGTAAACAGCAAAAAATAAAAAAAATGCCTTGTCCTCTCCCTGTTCTTGCTCCTTGTAGAATAGGCAGTGGTGTTACCCAGTGAGA
This sequence comes from Passer montanus, assembly GCF_014805655.1. Lineage (NCBI taxonomy): Eukaryota > Metazoa > Chordata > Aves > Passeriformes > Passeridae > Passer > Passer montanus. Next base: position 1,476,406 of record NW_024357170.1, on the reverse strand, counting down.
CAAAGAATCGGGCTTTTCTTCCCTTTTCTTTGTGGTGAGTTTTGGTGATGGTGTTTCTGGATCACTTGACATATCTCTGCCACCTTTGAGACCTTCTCTTAGGATTCATGTCACTCCCCAGTAAGACCCTCTGGGTGCTGGCAGGAAGCAGTGCAATACCAGACCTGTTGGTGACCTGGACAGGTGGCCAAAGTCCTTTCTAGATCTGAGGTGGCAGGAACCCTGCTCCTGATTTACACTGCTGGAATTTCTGTGGCTCGAGTGGAGGCTTTCCTCACCTGTGAAGTGATGGGAGAGCCAGGGTGAGCATTTCTCCCCTTCCCTGGCAGGTGGGTGTTGTGTGGCATGTGGCTTTGGAACCCTGTGTCACCGTAGTAACAGCAAGGCATCGTTTCCTGGCAACTGTCAGGGTTGCTAAGGGAAGAGTTGGCAGCTTTGGTAGATGTGACATCTCTGACATCCTCCACTCCCATTACATTGGGATGGGTTTGATGGAGAGAAGACAACCTGGTGACCAGTTCTCATCTCCTTTGACCTGGCTGAATGCTGGATTTCAGAAATAATGGCAGTGTCCATAAGGCAATGGAACAGCCTGTCTGGGAGATGGGGAGCATGGATCCTGTTGTTTGCCATGCTTGCCCCATTCAATAACTACAAGTGACACTTCCTGCCCTCTGCTAGGAGATGAAATGAGTTCTGGGAATAAAAATCATTCTCAGGGTAATGAGTGTTATCACTGGTTTTTGATGCTCTGGTTCCCCAGTCCAGTTCAGAGGTGGCTTCACTAGAAAGAAACTTTCTTCAAGCTGTCTGTTCTGACAATGATTCATTCTTAAAAGAGTTTGCTTGCCAAACCAACCTGTCCATGGGGTGAAAGCTGTGGTTGGAGTGGGGCCTGTGTGAGTGTGGGTGGGAGAAGGAGCAGCAGGTTCCCTGAGGTATTACTCCAGCTTAGCTCGGTGGAATTCAGTGCAGTTGTACCAAGGCAAAACTAAAAAGCAACACAGTGATGAATTGATAAATCCTATTTGCTCGCATCTGCCCACTCAGAGCCAGAGCTGGGGACATCACTCACTGCTGCTGCGTGCCAGAGCATGTGCAGAGGGAGTTGTTGTGCTCTCTGCAGTGCTCAGGAGACAGATGGTGGAGCCCACCCATTCTCTACAGAGAGGAGGATTTCTACAGTGCCGTGGTGCTGGCAGAAGATGCAATAGCAATGTTCTTACATTTCACAGAACTGATGGGTCTCAGAAGTGATATTTTACCAGTGTTCCCTTCTGGAACTTTTTTTTTGGTTGTTCCACAGCTGCCTGCACAGCTTTTGGCGCAGCACTGATGGAGGATAGGTACTGCTCTGGCTGGCCCAACTCTTCCATTTAGGATGAGAGTTGGACTGCAGGGATGAAAAAATCTCAGCTGCTGAGGTGCTTTTAGGAGGGAAGAACAAATGAAGTTATGTTGTTATCCCTTCTAAAATTCCAGCAAAACCTCTGTCTTAGCACAGTATGGGAGAGCTTATGTTAGTTGGGAGTTGGGGCAGATCAGATTAATGGAGATGTCTTCTCTTCCCTAAATGGAAAAAAAAATGATTTAGCTGTATAAGTGGGACTTGTGACAAGAGAATGAAGCCCAGTTCAATATTGCAGAGGCCATCAGAAATCCTGGGGACATTCAGAAATACTCAGTTTCGCACCAATTTCCTGCAGCTGACAGCACATTTGCATTGACCTTGGTGACAGTGCCAGCCTGGCAAATGAAAAGGACATGTATCACTAAGAGGAGAATTAAATTTGCAAGGAATGCCTTGTATTTCATTTTCTGTTACTGTCATTTTTATCTGTTCCAGCTAATCCTTGTGTCCCTAGAAAGCCTGCCCTAGCGTTCCACTTTCTGCAGCAGGAATGGTGTCTGTGTTCATAGCAGGGGTGGCTTTCTCCAGCTCTTTTGTCAAACGCTGTCATGGACCCCCTGAGCTCCCTGTTCCTTTGCCAGCTGTGGGGAGTGTGCAGCTCATTGATGTGGAGCTTTCTGTCTCCGTCTCAGAGCAAGGAAACAACCCTGACCTGACTGGTGTCTGCAGGAGCAGCTTAAGTGGAAGATGTTCCCAGTTTAGCAGATTCCAACACAGGGTCCTCTGTGGTGGAATAAAGGAGAAAAGGAATCTCTTCTCTTGCAGCTGTCACTTCAGAAATTTTCATCCCTCTGTCTTATATAAGCTTGAGAGCATCATAGGCACAAGAGGTGTGGGTTATAGGTGTGTGAAATGGCTTCACACAGCCATTGTGAGAAATGTGATATTAAAGATATGTGATATTAAAGAACCTATAATCTTCTTGATATTAAAAAAAAAAGTACAAGCTTTTGTACAAAGTACAAAAGTACAAAAGTACAAAGTACAAAAGTACAAAGTACAAAAAAGTACCAGTGCAATAGTGACACTGTGGTGCATCCAGATGTGATTAGTGTTTCCTTCTTCTCCTCCCTTCCTTTTTGGTTGTATAAAACATCACTGCATCTCATTTTTCAGGATTGCGTGCTCATTATTTTGCAGTGAGTGACTCTGCTCAGAAGTTTCTACCTGAAATATCCTAGAAGGTGAAGTTTCTTAAAAAGAAAGAACAAGATGACCAAGAATATAATGTCTAAAGAACTGGTCCAGTAGTCTGAGCAACCTAGAGCTGTTTGGAGTTGCAGAGACTTAGTGCTCCTGAGTTGTAGGGGAAGTAAATTATTGGTTAGCAGACCTGAGTCCTTGGCTTCTGGAGCTGGGCCAAGACAACTTTCTATAATTAAACCGCAGTCGTCATGGGCATGACGACAGCTGGGCACGACCAGGTGATCCAGCAACCTCTCCCGTCTTCCACCAGAGACGAGCAGGCAAAGGGGGCAGAGCGAGAGGGGAATTTAGAATGAACCTTCTGACAGGTTGTGCCAGGGAGAGCCTGGGCTCCTCTGCCCCTCTCCTCTCCGGCGGACTTTGCAAGGTCGCGGCGAGGCTGCCCGTGCTCCCGGAGCCTGTTCCTGCCGGCAGGAATGCGCAGTGCCTGCGGAGCTGGGCTCCGGCTCGGCACAGCGCTCTGCAGCCAAGGCTCGATGACTTTGCAGATGCTGGTGCTGCGCACGGAATGACCTGACCTGAGCCGAGCCACGATGCAGTCCCGGCCCTGGAGAGCTCTGCCTGCAGGAACGAGCCAGTGGAGTTTCCTCCACTCAAAGCGGAGTTCCACAAAAAGGATTTGTTTTACAAAAGGCTCGAGATTGATGCAGCTGGCGGAGGTGAGGATGTGTTTGTTTTGCAAAGGCAATGGGAACTTTCTTTTGTTCTCTGTGGAAACAGAGGAGCTTGGGAACTACGAGGAAAATGTTACCAAGAGCTCTGTGGGTAGGAGACATTTTGTAGCAGCAGCTCCATTTCTGTACCCCCAAACAGACCTAAGCCAGGGAAACCTGAGCACAGCAAAGTCCCTTTTTTGGCAGTATCCAGCAGCATTTTCTCTCTGGAGAAGTCCAGGTCTCTAGTTCTGTGCAGACAAAATGTCAGGGCTTCATCTGTCTGTCTCCCTCCCTCCTACCATCTGAGAAAGCAGAAAGTACCTCTGTAATGAGGGATTAACTGTGCAGTCAGATCTGTATGCCATCCCCACATCCAAGCACAGTCAAATCCTGAGCATAGGAAACACGCTCACAGAATAAATCCAGGTCAGGTTTCAGGCTTAGCTGTGGCCCTGACTTCTTGAAGCTAGAGTTTTGACTTGCTTAGCAACAGTAAAGCTGTGCTGCAAGTCCAAAAAGCAGGACTGGAAAGTGCCTGGAAAGATGACCTTCCATCTGAAGGACAGCTTCTGTCACCCTTTGTTTCTCAGTTATGATCCACAGAGAATCATCATGGAATCCTAGAATGGCCTGGGTTGGACAGGACCTTGAAGGTTATCTCATTGTAAACCCTGCCATGGGCAGGGACACCTTCCACTAGCCCAGCTTGCTCCAAGCCCCATCCCACCTGGTCCTGGACACTTCCAGGGATGGGGCAGCCACAGTTTCTCTGGGCAAATTGTGCCAGGGCCTCACTACCCTCACAGGGAAGAATTCCTTCCTGACATCCAATCTAAGCGTACACTCTTCCAATTTGAAGCCACATGCATCCTCCAGCAAAAGCTCTCTGGCATTTCACCCCCTTAGCAAGGCTGGGAATGTGATAGTTGCTGTGGGGTGGAAGAACTAAGGAGGCAGGACAATAGAAGCCTGTTTCGAATCTGTGTTCTTGGATGCCAGGCCTAGGCCAAACCTAAGGAAGGAGACATGGTGGCTGGGCAATGTGGAAACAGAAATGGAAATGAACTCTAGGCCTTTTCTTTTTACAACATGTCACCCTAGCAGTAATCCTGTAAGGACTTGTGAGTTCCCTCATCCCAATAAACAGCATTTCCAAGCCAGGCAGTGCTGAATATGTCCTTGCTTTTCTTGCCACAGGCACAGAGAAAAGAGCCTGAGAAAAACAGTAGCTCCTGCTGCCAGCTCTGGAAGGCAGCAGACATCTCAGATGTCAGGCAGATTTGAAACATCAAAGGGGCTTCTCCTGAACTAGCTGACCTTTTATTACCCATACCCGTCCACTAATACCCAGCAGATTATCTTTGCCTTGTTTTTGCTGCTGTGTCCCTGACCTGTGGAAACCCCCATGCTTTGAATATGCTCTGTGATGGCAGAGAGGTGGCATTTGCAGTGACTGCTCTGTCTCAGGTGGCTCTTCTGTGAATTTTCTTTTGGATTTGTGTGACTGGAATTACCTCCAAGCATGTGTCACCACCCCCACACCTCCATCTGATCCTAAGCTACAGGTGAGCACCAGCTTAGCAGACAGTGAGAGGGGGTTTAGCCCCAGGGGAACCATGAATTGCTGTGAGTACAAAGTGGCTGTGCTTACACACAGGATAAACTGCACCCCCAGACCATGAAGGATAATAATTTCCAGTGGTTTTCTTTCATTTTTCAGCAGCCTCTCTGAAATCCAGGGGAGTGCTGGAGGAAACAGGTACAAAAATAGTGGTTTTGGGGAAGATGTTTCTGGTAGCTTCTGGATGTAACCATGATCATGAGATGAGGCAGTGAAGGAAAGGCAGCACCGAGGAGAGAGACCCTGTGCTTCCAAGCACTGCTCTGCTGTGTCTCAGATGTCAGTCACTGACCCCGTTCAGTTCCTGTGGAGATGCACGACGCTGCCACACAGACTGCATCTGGCTCTGCTCTCTGGGCTGTCTGCAGCTTTCTCCTTCCTGGGTCTGCTGCTCTGGTCCTGGGCTTTCTCCAAGCACTGCCTCCCACCAGCTTTGTGCTGCTCTCAGTGGTTCCTCTCTTGTGTTGGAATCTGTGGGAATAACTTGTACTGCATGAGCAATTCTTGAAATGTGCATTGAGTTTATCCTTAAGGCAGAGGACAGGCACTAGCAGAGAACCACCAGATTAACACCAGTCCCTGTAGGGGACAAAAGGCAGAAACTGCAATGTGTTGCTCAGGCCATTAGGAAACCCTGGTTTCTAGGGGAAGGAGGGAGTGAAAAATGTGTCTGTGTGAGCCTTGGCAGGCTGGACCAAACAGTGAGGATCAGCTCCAGTTTTCCAGAGCCAAGATCCTGGAGGACTGTTGCATCCACTAGCTATCATGTCATGGTGTGGAAACCAGTGGCTTGAGGCTGTGCCTGCAAAATTACATGTCTGATTCTCTCCTGCTGTCCTTTTGCAGCTCTCAACATCCACACAACTTGCAGCCTTCCAGCACCCAAAGGGAGCCTGCAGAAAATAAAAAGACTATTGACAAGGGCCTGGAATGACAGGACGAGGGAGAATGGCTTCACACTGACAGAGAGGAGGTTTAGATTGAATATTAAGAGTGAATTTTGCCAGCTAGAAGTTAGTTTTTAATGCTGGACTAAATCCTTGAAGAATGAGGTGGAACATTTCTACAGCATCTTTGTTCCAGGAAGGATGGTCAGGTGCTCTATAGACAGCAAATCCATTATGATTTTTATTGTTAGCAGAAACACAGATAACAATGGATTATAGTTACCTCACTTTTGCCATCTCATAAAGAATCCGGGAACTGCTGGATGAGACATAGAAATATCAGGCAAAACTGTACTTGTAGACATGATCTGCGTGAAAATTAGCCTATTAATTTGGCCTAGTCCCTTAAATATTATTGAAACAAAACTGGAACAATCCAGTTGGGTCATGCAGTGAAATGTGTGATGTATGCGAGTGAAACCAACTCAACATCATCTTAACGACATACTACTAAATACACATTACTAAATTTGATATATCCAGGAGCACATTGCCTGAGGGCCAGCATTCCCAGCTAATTCAGTGGTTTCCACTCTTTTTTAAAATCTCATTACCACAGAAAAAGAGAAGAAGCACTGTTTTGGAAGGTTTGTTTGCTGGCTACAGATAAAGGTAAAATTGAACAGTCATAGTTAATATAATGTCATCTCACAGAATCTCGGAATATCCTGAGTTAGAAGGGACCCACAAGGACCATCAAGTCCAACTCCTGGCCCTGCACAGGACCAGAGTCAGGCACAAGCATAGAGATGTTTAGACTTTCCCTTCTGGAGCAAGGAAGGGAAGGAAATGGTGTATGACTTCCTGTCCTTCATCTACCTAACTTTCTGTGAGGTGACCTTTTCAATGCTAATTAAGCTGAGTCAGAGTCTGAGCTGTGACAGGAATAATTATTGAATTAAATAAATAAATAAATAAATAAAGCAATAAATATATAGACACATTTCTGAAAGCTTAAATTGCTCTCCCTGATGCAGAGAAGTATCTGTCCCTGAAGGTAAATGCCACCAAACAATGCTGGATTCCTGTCAAAGTGGCAGCTGATGGCCATTCTGGGAGTGCGACTACCAATAGTTCAGCAGATGCCAGCTTGGCCAGTTTGTTTCTGCAGCATTCAGGCAGCAGTTCAAGTTGGCCTCTCTCAGCAGAGCTCAGACTGAGGGGTGGAAAATCCCTTGCCCATTACATATCTCCAGCTCCACAAACTGCCATTTCCTCCTGAAAATGGAAAGATGTCTTGCATCTCAATTTCTGCCTAGGAGGAGACAGCACTTTCCTGTGCCCATAAGGTTTTGCCCCAAAGATCAAAAAGCTCATGGAATGGTTTGGGCTGGAAGGAACCTTAAAGATAATTTTGTCAGTGCTGCTGCTATGAGCAGGGACACCTCTCACTCGAATTTCTCCCATGCTCTTTTCATGGGAATCATATAAGGACAGGAGCTTATAATTGCTTATAACTGTGGCTTGCAGTTTTCATGCTTCTCATGAACAACAGCCAGCAAGGGGAATGAGCAAGTGGTTTATTGGTATGGGAACTTGGAAAACCCTTGGTGTGCACAGCACTCTGCATCCAAGCCAAGTGACATCTGGTAATGCATCAGATGACACCTGAAGTACAGGGGAATTTGTGAGGATTACCACAGCGTCCTAGAAAGTGCCCTTGGACCTGCACAGAGAACCTGCTCCATAACAAAGCCAGCTGCAGTTTCTAGGAATGATGTAATCATGTAAAGGGAGACCAGGCTTAAACTACCAGGTCAGCAGCCATCATTTGGAGGAGGCAGCTGAGGTGTAAGCAGATAGCAGCAGCAGGGTGAGCCAGAGTTCACCTGGGTTACAGGGGTCTGTGCTTGGCATTAACTGGGTTTGATGCAGAGCAGGAGGGATGGGCAGCCAGCAATCCCCTGCAGAAGTGGGATGGCCTGGAGGTTCTGTGTCTGAAGCACAGCAGGAAGTGGTCAGTCTCTAGGGACAAACTGTCAGAGTTGCTGGGTTGGGTCCTAGAGAGATGCACAGCAAGGAGGATCCCTGCTTGCTACAGCAGAACTGGTGTGTGATTCTGCTCTGGCAGAGAAACTACAGTAGGGTCCCAAAGTGCTGCATTTGGAGGAAGAGGTGCCTTGGTAGGGTAGGATTAGTGGGATGCTGCAGGGGAGACCTGGAGATCATGGAAATACTGTCAGCATCAGCAGATCTCCATCCCCTTCCTGCTCATTCTTGACAAACACACTCTATCCATATTCTCTCCTCATTCCCTGCCCCTAATGGTACAGGGAGAATCAAACAGCTCTTATTTTATATACCACCCTGCCCTATGACTCCTGAGGGGGAGGCAGTTTGTCTCTCACTAGAACTCTGGAAACATGGGGAAAATGAATTTAAATGCAATGTTTTGGGGTCATGTTCTCTGACGGTGCAAATCAGCACTGCCTCAATTAATTCAATTAGCAGTGCTGACCCTAGAGTCATAAATATTGGTGATTCTTGCTCTGAGCTCTGTGGCAGCATGTAGAAGATTTTTAAAAGAACAATTTTCGAGGCCCTCCGCCCCTGGGTTTTCATAGAATTCAAAAAAATGCTAAAAAAAAAAAATGTTGTCAGTCTTTGGGTCAAAGTTCTGGAACCAAATATCAGCTGTACTGACTGCCAATCTGCATCTTAGAGCAACCCTCACTGGATGCACTAGACTGTCTCATCCAAAGGACTTTTTCACATTAAAAATCCCCTTGAGTTTGATTAACAAATGACAAATAAGCTGCTCCAAGTCCTTACAGGAATCCTGAAGGATAGATCAGTGTACGGGCATGCAAGGACTTTCATTTCTGCTTAGAGGAAATTCTGCCACCTCCTATGTGTGGAGAATTGCAACAGAAGGATTCATATCCACATATCCTGTGCATTTGAGATGGCAACCACTGATAGGGTTCCCTCTCAGCATGCACACATCCTCTACAAATGCACGGGAGGCCCTGAAGGTATTGATGTCCAGTATTTTGGGAGGTTTATTATTTTGGAGGAGGGACAGGCTTAATTTTAGTTTGTAAGTGCAGCAGGTCTCCTCCCAGACACTGATAGCCAAAACCCATGAGAACTGGAAGTCATTTACCATAGTTTTTCACAAGAATTTGAGGGCCAGCACAGTCAGGGTCAGATACTGAAGTAATAACAGCTTTCACAGTAACAACCAGTCTTTCATTTCTAAATCCTCATGCCTAGCTTACTCAAGCAGCTTCAGATAAATCCTAATTATTATAGAAAAGAATTCCAAGTCAACTTAGCCAAGTGGCAGAAATCCCAAACTAGTAAAAGGGTTGAAAGGAAAGAAAGCAGTCATTTCTATGCCATCTTCCCCTCAAATATGCACATAGGAAAAAAAGGAAAGGAAAGATGAGAAATTACTGGTCTTCATTCAGCCTTTGCTTGGGAGTTTCCTTACCTAAATTTAATAGTTGATCACAACAACAAATATCAGCATGAACAATGGCAGAACGGCAGCTGTAGCTTAAATATCTAAGTCTGTTTTTCAGAGAAAGGTTTCTCAGGACATTTATCCTTCCTTTTCCCAGTTCTCTGTCTTTGCAGTAGCAGAAAATGCAGCATATTCCCCTGCCCTGTGTGATTTTTTAGATTGGGCGTTGGGAAGCATTTCTTTACCAAGAGAGTGGTGAGACACTGGACCAGGCTTCCTGAAGGGGTGGTCAATACCCCAGGTCCATCATGGTTTGAGAGGCATTTGGACAACGTCCTTAACCTTTGGTCAGCCCTGATGTGCTTCAGCTGTTGGACTAGATAATTATTGCAGGTCCCTTCCAACTGAAATATTTTGTTCTATTCTGTTCTATTCCATTCTATTCTTGCAGTCATTGTCTTCTCTGTGAACAGGGGAAAATGAGGGAATGAGGGTCCCAAGAATATGGTTGTTCCCCGAAGCTGTGAGCAGCAGGTTTCAAGTGAGGTGGATGGCAGAGCAGTTCCCACATGCCAAGATGTTAAGGAACTGCAGAGCAGCAGTGAAAGGCGTTGACAGCACTGCAGAGGCTGCTGGCCCAGCACCTGCCTGCCTTGAACCTGGCTCAAAACAAACGCATAAGCTGCTCATGAGCTCCAAATCTGGTGTTTAGTTTTGAAAGCCAGAAGGACTTTCTCCCTTCCTTCCCATTCTCCTGCATCCAAGCCTTTTGCCTCAGTGACTTTGCTGTGTGGGCTGGGAGCAGGATACTGGGAGTGGGAGGTCAGTGTCTGCTTCCCACCCTGCTCCAGGATGGGAACAGGAAGGGTGCCACTGTGATGGGAGTGCCATCACTTCCCTGTGCAGGCTTCCACTTCCAGAAAAGACAGAAGCTGTGTTTGCATGCAGGGCATCTCTGTTTTATGTGTTCAGTAGCTGTACCCCATCTGAGTGTGTGTGCTGAACAGAATGCTGGTAAGTAGCAGAACTTCCATCAGCTTGAGGAGAGTTGTCCCTTATTTATATCCATAAGTTAAGAAATTGAAATGAAGGGGGGGAAAAGAAGCTTGACATTTTTTCCAGTGTCCATGTGTTTTATTGCATGGACTCCAGCAGATCAAGGGATGGGATTGTGCCCCTCTGCCCTGCTCTGCTCAGCTCCACCTGCAGTGCTGCATCCAGCCCAGCACAGGAAGGACAGGGAGCTGCTGGAGCCAGGCCACAGCAGGGACACCAAGGGGATCAGAGGGATGGAGCAGCTCTGCTGGGAGGAAAGGCTGAGGGAATTGGGAATGTCCAACCTGGAGAAGAGAAGGCTTTTGGGTGACCTCATTGTGGCCTTCCAGTGCCTGAAGGGAGCCTCCAAAAAAGATGGAGAGAGACTCTTGACGAGGGTCTGGAGTGACAGGACAAGGGGCAATGGCTTCACAGTGTCAGAGAGCAGGTTTAGATTGGATGTTGGGAAGGAGTTCTTCGCTGTAAGGGTGGGGAGGCCCTGGCACAGGTTGGCCACAGCAGCTGTGGCTGCCCCATCCCTGGAAGTGTCCAAGGCCAGGCTGGATGGGGCTCTGAGCAACCTGGGCTAGTGGAAGATGTCCCTGACCATGGCAGGGGCATCGAACTGGATGATTTTTAAGACCCTTTCCAACCCACACCTCAGCCCTGGGTGTCCCTGTCTGCAGGGAGGGCTCCGAGCAGGCCCAGGCTCTGCTCCGGGGGCCCAGCGATGGCAGCAGAGGAATGGGCAGGGACTGATCCCAGGAGGTTCCACCTGGACAGGAGGCAGAACTTCTTCCCTGGGCACTGACCGAGCCCTGAACAGATTGTCCAGAGAGGGTGTGGAGTCTCCTCACTGGGGACATTCCAGAACCAGCTGGGCACAATCCTGTGCCATGGGCTCTGGGATGGCCCTGCTGGAGCAGGGAGCTGGGACCAGTGACGCACTGTTGTCCCTTCCAGCCTGACCCATCCTGGGATTTTGTGATCCTGTGAGTGCAGGTGTTCTCATCATCTGTGTTAAAATCGTAATTTAGAAGCCACTTATAAACTCAATGTTAAATTCCTGGTGTGTTGTAAAGAGACTGAGGAATGAGGGGAACTCTCCAGAGCACAAAAGCTTATGTTTGCAGTCTCCAGGGAGATAAGAGGAACATCTTCCCTCTCAAAGAAGGTGTAACAGGATCAGAGAAGGTGATACTGTATATATTTCTGTGGGGGTCTGAACTTGTCTAAAGGATATTGGTATGAATAACCATCTTGCATGAGAAGGTAAGGACTTTGCAGCTCATTGGAGCAGCAAGCTGCTCATTGGAGAGCTGGTGCTGAAAATGAAATTTGGGTGGTGTTTCTTATCCCCGGCCCTGGTTGCTGGTTTGTTATTACCTCGCTTTTTTTCTGATGGTTCCCCATACTTTTTGAGGAGCAGAACAATTTGCAATGGAGTCACGCTGAGGTGTTCCACCTCCATTGCCAGAAGGCTCATTTTTGCTTTTTATTAAATACAGGAGTTGAGTGACTGCTTCAAGTGCAACAGTATAGCCCTGGTGTCCTGTGAAACATAGGGGGCCAAGGAGAAAGGCCTGACCTGACCTCAGCTGGTGTCTCCTGACATCAGACCAACCACACCTGCTCAGCGCAGCTGAGGGAGCCTGCCTCTGTGTGCAAAGCTAAGCTGTTTGCCTCAAGGGCAGCTTCAGCCAGGCTGAAGGACTTGTTTTAGGATGAGATGGATGCTTCTGTGCTTCCCATGTAGTTTTTTGAAATGTTTGCATAAGCCTTCTGATGTAGCCTTGAGAAAGAGGAGGGAAACCTTCCCTGATGACTCCAGGGGTGTGTGTATCCTTTAACAACCCCAGGAAGGGAATTCTGGCTTCCCATGGTGAGAGTTTCCTGGGGGGAGAAGCTGATCAGCTTCCCAGGGTCACCGAGTCCTCTGGCACTTCTGCTTTGTTCGGATGAGTGTGCCAGGGACACCGAGGCTTGGATGGTCTCTGTTCCAGAGAGTTACAGCCCCAATTCTACAGCAGGGGAGAGGCAGCATAATTCTGCTTTACTGCCTTCCCCTGTTTGAAGGCTCAGCTCCGAGAATTTGTTTATCAGCTCTTCCACATGCCACATTTCAGCACGAAAATTCAGCGTATTACAATGCCAGCGAGAATGACGTTTAATTTTAGCAGACACCTCCTTGCTGTGTGTGGGAAGATGGACTTTGCTGGGCGCTGAAGCGCACAATAAGGCTGTTATCAAACATTCCCATGCTGGTGGGAATTAGAAGCAGCTCAGTTTTAAAAATCAGCAAAGCTGTGCCCAGTTTAAACCAGTCCGCTTTCCAAGTCTTCACCAGGGACACTTTGCATTTGCTGTTCCAAAAGACAAGGGAAGACTGAGGGTCATATTTTCTCTGGAGCCACATCAGTTTATATCTGCTGAGCCCGTGACTTGGAATGCTTATTCCACCAAGTGTGTCAGATTTGCTGCCCTGTTCTGCAGTAACTCGTGCAGTGCCTGAAGCAATGCATAAAACCAGGGCTGGATACACCAGTGACCAAGTAAAAAAAGGCTCAGTTTCTGGGAAAAGAAGGACTTTTTGGATCACCTCTACAGGGAGGGAGAGGAAGGGGAAGGAAGGGAAGAACAGCGCATGAAGGAGCTGTGCTGCAAGCGGGTGCAGAGGAGGATGAGTCACCTCCAGGCTCCAGCTTGGGTGGCAAGGGAAGCGCTTCCACCTCCAAAATGCCTCCTCCCCTCGCTTCTTCACTGCCTTACTGCGCTCAGGCTCTGCAGTGACCCCGGATGTGGGCTCAGGAAAGGACAGAGGCAGTGCATGGGAAGGTCAGGGCAGGAAAGCACAGCACCTCCTGTGGGGATGTCACAGCCCTGTGCCATCAGTGGCTGGCAGAGGACTGGCCACCGGGTTCTGGGTAAGTCTGACTGCCTCATGTTTTATGTAGTCACTTAGCACTCAGTACTGGGGGAGGCAGCACCAGCAAATCAAAGCATCTCCAGGTCTTTACACTCAACTTCGCTTGCCTGATGTCCCACACAGAGAAATTACCTCACAGAGCCCTCAGCCAAGAGCTTCTCAGCTGCATACTGCCAGTACTGCCATCGATACCCAGCACTGGGGGCAGCAAAAGGGATATTTCCCCTTATTTGAACAATGACACTCAGGCATAAAGTCTCAGTTAATTGTCTGGGCTCTGCTGGGTGCTTTATTTTGTCAGTACAAAACCAAAGCACTGCTAACTGGTGATTCATGGCAGAGCTGACAGGCACAGTGACTCACCTCCCAATAACACTGGTTTGTCTCCAGAGTCTGTAGCGTTGCTGAAGACATCCAACTTTCAGGTGGGTAAACTTAGGTGAGATGAATCTTATCCCAGGAAGCAATTTCTGCTGCCATCTCTTGCCTTCCTCTGCAAACATCTCCAGTGAGAGTTGTGTGGTGACTTGTGAAGAGATGTTCTCTTCAGGATGAAGCAGCAGCTCTGAAATGAATATTGTGAAATGTCAGTGCCTCTGCCCTTGGACCAATGGCCAGCTTGTAAGAGAGTAATTATTAGAGCTGGACTGGGGGATGTCAGGAGTAGAAAACTACCAGTCTGAATGCTCAGCTTGTTTTTACCCACAGAAATTCACTTACAGACAGATCTCAGGGGTTACTCTGAAATCCACAGAAAAGTTGTCTCTGTATGAGCAGAAAATTTGCCTATCAGAGCAAAGCAGAGTGATCAGGTGGCCAAATCAACATGAAAACTAACCAAACCAAAACAACCCCCCCAACACAATATAAACAGCACTATTGTTTTGGAAATACTCATCTTTTATGACTACTTTTGAATGAAAAAGAATTTATCTGATAGCATTAATCCTTCATGCATAGGTCAGGTGCTTTTTCCAGATCACCAACACCAGTGAAGATGTCAGATATGCTATACTATCAAAACAAATGCACAAACACACTAGATGTGAATTTTTATTCCTAAATTTCTATTTATTCCTAACTTGAAACCAGCTGGCTGAGTGTCTGTTCAGTAAATCCCAACCTAAGCAATATTACACAGGAGATGTTTTAAAGAGAGCTGAATAAAATTGCTCATATTCATAAATATAAAATGTTTTGCTTATTAAGTGTTTTCCCTTATTAAACTGCTGAAAAGTTGCTTATTTGAACTTATTCTGCCATTGGCAGAAAGTTGTCTTCAGAAGCTGAAATTGAATACTAGAAACTTATTTACAATCATGGTGCAGATTTGTACTTATTGTACTCTTATTGTACTCTTGTGCCACTGATATAATGTGGAGTTTTCTAAACGTGCAGCACATTACAGGCCTCTAGTGGTGGAAAAAAAAACCAAAACCCTAGCTTAGGATCCATCCTAACTGTAACAGTTCCTGATGATACTCAATTCCACTCTTAATAAATTACATAATGCTTTCTGTTTATAGATTTGGCCTTGTAGTTTGCTCACCTGAGGGAAATGGAAATTCAGCAGAGGTCAGAGATGTCAGTGACAATTCTCTGTTAATCTGAAAGACGAGAAATCAAACAAAAAACAATGAGAAAGTAAACCAGGTTTAAAAAAAAGAGAGAAAAGCGTATGTTGCATAGACCTAGTCTTGCTCAACTAATTAATTAATTGCAGTAGTCAAAAGAGGTAGGATGCTGCAAGTCTGGCAGGTTACAATCATGCCACCACACCTGCCTAGGCTCCAGCCTTACCACCCTTTTTCTGCAGGTCTGTGTGGGCACAGGACTCTGCCAGTCCATCTCAAAGCCTGGTTGCTATCACCTCCCTGTCAGATTCAGGTGACAGCTGTCCCGGAGCATCCTCCTTTCAGCCCTTGCAAAAGGAGCATATCCTCCTGCCAGGGCTGATCTCCCAGCATTTAACGTTTAATTTACTCAGCACAATTTTTTTATTTTGCACAAAGTACAAGGCAGTGACTAAGTAAATCCCACGGGGTTGTTTAGTGATTTGGTTTTGGTTTTCTGTTGTTTTTTTGTTGTTGTTTTGGTTTGGTTTGGTTTTTTAATTACAATTTTTCACTAAGATTACTAATAATATTCTCAAACTCTTCATTTCTGAGATAAATATGATGCAAACTTACACTACTCAAAACTCTCAGCATTTTACTACATTTTTAAGGGAGTTAACACTGTGGAGAGGAGTACTATATGTAAAAACCAAAAAGGTGAGAAGTGTCAGAAGTGATTGAAGGTTTTTTCCCCCTTGGGTGTTCTTTATTGGAAAATGGGGTTTGGTGACTGGTCACTGCATTTTGATGGAGGAGCAGGCAAATTTGAAAGGCTTCAGAAGAAGCCAATTGAAATGCTGTATATCTGGGGACTAGACAGCTGCGGAGGAAAAGTTTAAGGTCATAAAAATCTCTGTATGAACAAAGACCATGGAAGAAGTGATGGCAGAAGAGGGTGAAATTCCTTTGAGGATGGCATTTAAATCAGAACATCATATTTGGCAGTGAATGCATTCCTTTAAGATGCATCATCTTGGGCTTAAGCATCTTTAGGGCCTCTCTTTGGAAAAGACCTGATCTAGTGGAAGGTGTCTCTGCCAATGGCAGGAGTGTTGGAATGGGATGATCTTTAGGCTGCCTTCCAACCCAGGCTATTCTATGATTGACACTTGACAGTCCTGTCCAGGGGATGTGTGAGTTGGACCATTTTGGTACAAATAGTGCCAACATTTCTCAAGCATTCCCTCTCATGACCCACAGTGAAAAAAAAATCTTTAATTTAGCACAATAGTCCAGCTGCAGGGAACCCTGAGTGACATCTCACAGCAGTTCTGCAGCTCCTCAGGAGAGGCCCTGATCTCTGCTCTGTGTGACCAGGGACAGGACCCAGGGAATGGCTGGAGATGTGTCAAGGGAGTATTAGGTTGGATATCAGGGAAAGGTTCTTCCCCCACAGGGTCATGGGGCACTAAACAGGCTCCCCAGGGAATGGTCAGGGCTCCAAGGCTCCCAGAGCTCTAGGAGCATTTGAACAATGCTCTCAGGCACAGGGTGGGATTGTTGGGGTGTTTGTACAGGGCCAGGAGTTGGACCCAATGATCCTGGAATCCAAGAGAGTCTATGATTCTATTGCTAAATCAACTTTTAGAACAGATTTCTTGCAGCTATTAAATGTTCCCAAGTATAGAAGAAGAGACTGTGATGCCTGAGACATGACTAAAGACTCATGGCTACATGCAAAAAAACCCCAAAATCAGGTAATAAAATAACTGGCATATGTCCCTAGTCCACAGCTGAGCCCTGGCATCTATAGCTGATTTCCAGGTAGCTCAGAGAGAATGAATACTTGCTTGGGATCTACACGATATTCTGATAATATTCTCTGTGGTCTTAAAGAAGCCCATGAGCCATGTAGACATTCTTTTGCAAAAGGAGGCCCCTTTTTCTTCTGCCTGCTTTCTTTATATCATTAGTTTAGCCCTTGCTAGCTACAGTGTCATTATATTATATTCTAATTGTCTAAATCTCCTCCTGACAGAAAGTCATTAAAAGGTTTCCTTCATCTGGTGTAAAACAGATGAAGACAAATTGTACACCCTCCATTTTTTTAACAGATAAGACATGAGTGTGTGACCTGCATACTCAGAACCAGGCATTCTTTCCAAGGTCAGTGCCTGCTCTGTACTCCATCATGTCTCCTGTGGCAGATATCAGTGTTTTCCTCTTAGAGGGGTGGTTTGTTGCCTTCAAGCTAGGAGAATCCTCTACCACTGTGTTTTTCCCACACTGGTGTGTAGAAGATTGTGTCTCAAAGCACTGTAGGGCAAGAAGGACTAACCCACAAACCAAAGCAGCATGTACAATCCCAAATGGATCAGTTCCAAACTTCTCAGAGTGCTCAAAATGAAAAGGAAGGATGAAGTCTACCGATGTACCTTGAGCTAGCCCACATCATCCCTCAGAATTTGGCCTGTTGCCTGGAATTATGACAAGACCAGTGCCTGTAGGCCAGGTTAACTTTCCCTACAACTTCATGCAGTTGCAGGGGAATGGAAAGAAGGAGGAGAGGAAATTCCTGAGTGTTACTCTGGCTCATTTGTTCCCACCTTTACCAGGACTGTACTTGCCAGCAGCAGCGATGATATTTACAGTTCTTGTCATGAACAGATTGCCTTTCTGTAAGGTTCCCTAAGAATAAAACAGTAATTAAACCTCATAATGCCTTGGGAATTTGCAAAGGAGTCATGTCACTTTTATGGTGCAGCTCTGCAGCTGTTTGACTGTGTATGGCCCTTCTATTATTTACTGATTAACCACAGCCCAAGGAATCTGAACTGGAGCAGTACCAACCACATTCTTTTTCTGCAATAAATGGAGGGGGAATGACAGTTTTTCTCCAGTTAATCACCCAAGCTGTTTTCAGAGAATCACAAAATTGTTTGGGTTGAAAGGGACCTTAGAGATCATCCAGTTCCAACCCCCTACCTTGGGCAGGGACACATTCCACTAGCCCAGGTTGCTCAGAGCCCCATCTGAGCCTTGAACATTGTTCATCAATTTGAGCGCAATATATAAAATCCAGCCAAAGTCCTGCCCAGTAGAGATATTGCCATTTTTTTTCTGTGTGGAGAAGTTTGTTGCCTCAGTAAGGATTTCATGTCACTGTCTTTTGTCATGAGTTACTTTAACTCAAGGTGAAATTTTATATTTTCCACAAAGATAGAGGTTCAGGATGGACCATGACAAAACTGAATCTTTTTAGGTATTGTAAATATAAGGCAATTTCAGAAGGTGTCTGCTGCTCTCCACACAGTAATTGCTTTAGAGGACAGAGATCAGAACACTCTGTGCTGCCTATTGGCTCCAAAATCCACCATTGGAAGTTGGAAAGTCGAACTGCTCATTTTCTGTCTCCTATAAATATCTGCTCTATTTGGCTTCCAGATCACTGGGAGCAGATCATTAGAGGAGGAAAGAGGATTTTGCATCCTTGGTTTTTATTGCTGCCATAAATTGATAGTCACTGCACTATCAGTGCACTATCAGGGAATCAGACTCTGCAGAGCCTGCAATCTGCATGTTAGACACGATCCAGTGCTTTGCAGTCATGGGCAGGAGAAAGGCAGGAGAAAGGCAGACATAATGGCAATAAAAGGTGACCTGGAAAGAGTTGGGGATACATGGTCTGGTTGACCACCAGCGAATAGGAGGCATAATTCGGGGGAAAGGTTTGATGATAAAAAGGAGCCACACTAATTTCTGCAGGGAGGTTTCTCCAGGTGTAGGGCAGGAACAGAAGGGGATGAAAGCACAGTACCATCCCAGAGAGATCCAGGTAAGTTGATTTTGGTGGACACATCTTTGCAGGGGGAGGATGATATGGGTATCTGCCAGGCAAACAAAAAAAAGGAAGAGTTGTCCTAGACTTCCAGAATCCCCATGAGGCTAACAGATGTTGATGTGGTAAATCAGAACATCTGATATTAAAAACAGAATAAACATTATTTTCTTTCAGCAGCAGCATTACAATTACAAGATCATCTTCTTTCCTACAGTGTGAACCTCAGACATTTGCAGGTGGCCTGCACAACATTTGTGCACCATTTAATGTCTCTCTTCAGCTTCTGAAGCAGCATCTGTTATGACTGGCATGTTTGATCAGCTGAGTGCACATAGTGGAGGAATATCAGAAATTAGAGGGGAAAAAAGAAAAAAAAGGAAAAATAAGCCCTTCTCCAATGGCAGTAGATGTTCAGTGGCAAGTTCTATTATGTGCTTTCCCTGCAAGAGGAACAGCTGGTCAGAATTAATTTCTCAACTCAGTGCTGTTGGTGGGTTTGTGTGGGAGTGAAATGGAAGAGGAAAGTTCTCAGAAGCACTGAAACATTCAAGTATTACCAAGAGACAGGTACTTGGAGATTCTGTATTCCCTTGATTAGATGGGAAAACAAGAGACAGCATTCATAGCACTGTACCCTCATTATGTGGATACTGTACTAACTATAGCAGGAATTCAATCTGTGCTCTACCTGTGGCTCCAGCATATTGGAAATGCCATGAGATCTGGGTTTGGAGATCCACAGGCTGCTTCTATTGGACAATCAAGTTTGTTCTGTGTTCTTTGTAGAGCTCTAGGACTAGAACAATATTCCCGGCATCCCTTGGATGTCTAAATGAAGGCTCATCACCTTCTCTTTCTTTTGACTTCTCACTCCTTTTATGCCAACATCTTGGCATAAAAACCTTGTTGCTACCATGATACCTAAGGTTTCATTTTTTGTTTGGTTGGCTTTTTGTTTTTATTTTTGGAAGAGGTTTCTATTAGCCAATTGATCAGTACATAATTTTAAGCTCATTTCTGGGAGGTTTTTGGATGATGCTTGGGATCAGCATTAAGTCCCTTCTCCTTGACAGTCACAGTGCAATTTTGAAATAACACTGATTCAAGACATGCTGAAAAGACAGCAGATTTTGAGATGAAAGCTGAAAGTTTTTGAGTTCTCTAGGCCTAGTAGCTACTAGAGAAGGCATATTTGGAGACAGGGATGTTTCAGGCTCCCACGACCAAGACTAATGCTTGGTCATAAAAGCACATCATGAGAGAAGGTTCTTATCTCAAAGAACTGATAAGTAAGTAGGCAAGGCTGGAAAAAGGTGGGTCTAGAAGCAAAGAGGACTCAATTCAGATGCCTGTACATGGATAGGTGTCCAGTGCCAGTGGAGATGCCTTAAGATAGCTCTGATATCCACATGGATCTCACAGACACGACACAGAACTTGCAGGAATCCTTTGCCTACCAGAACGTGGGAGCTCAGGTGCGATACCTTGGGGCACCCTGAATGTCAGCACATTTCTCTGTGTGGACAGCTGGATCAGCCTTTAAAAACTCCCTTAAACCTTGCAGAAGTTCATTAGGTGTAGACACCTACATTTAGGGCATTTATTAGATGGCTCACACTTGAAATTAATGGCCCAAGGTCACACATCAGCCCCAGAGCCAGAAGTACCCTAGTTTGCACCCAGATGGGTGGAACATGGCAGATTTGGCTCTCCACTCACTGCAGGTCACCTTCACCACACTTTTGTTGGAGAGACAAGATTTCCTTCTCCTTCATAGCTCTGGGAACTGAGGCATGGAGAGGCTGAAATTACTTTTCTGAGACCCCCACGGGTTAACTAAACTGAAAAATCTATGCAGGTAAAATTAAAATACTGGGGTTTGAGACTGTAATTTACACGAGAGTTGATGCAATCTCCCAATCCTATGCACAGAGACAGTCTGCTCAGTACCTCTGCCAAAAATCCCTTCCTGTAATCTCTTCTAAACCTTTCAAGGTCTGTGCAGTTGATTGCATGGTGCATAAGTGAGGCAATCAAGAAACAGGATCCCTGTGCCAGAAGCATCTTCAGCTGCTTCACTGGGCCTCTTAAGGGGCTCTTTCTGCTGTGAGTTTGGATTTTTTCATGCACAAGAGCATTGTGGACTGGACCCAGATGTACTGGAAAGTTTGGTGAGGTCTTCAAGAGTGTTTTAGTGGTGGCCGATTGTCACCTGAAACCACTGGATTTCCCCAGAAACATATGTAAGCTGGTAATTGCATATTAGCAAAACTAACTCAGCCATTCAATTATTATTCTGTGGGAAATTCTACTGCTGTGAAAATATATATTATTGTGTTCCTCATTGCTGAGAGAGTACTCATAAAACCAGCTGTCATTTATTTCTGTTGCGAGCAATTGAGAGTTGAGGTGGTTGTTAAAAAGCATGAATTAGGGGAGATGACATGAACCTCCCTTGGCAATATATTCACAAACATACCATTTCAGGAGTTCAGAGCTTGCTCTGGAGCACATTTGCCAAGGACCAAGGTAGTGCTTCATTTGTTGAAAGAGTTAACAATACGATGCTTGAACTTCTCCTGACTTGTAAATGCGTTATCCCATAAGCAGCTTGTTTAGCAAGAGTGCAGATGTAGATATGAGCTGAGTAAGAGATCTGTGAGTTTGTCACCTTCCTTCCTGTTCTGTGGCATCCTCAGCTCTGATATTTACCTCTCAATAAACCCAGTTCCATACATAAGTTACCAGTATTTTTTATTATCTGCATATAAAACACTACATCTGAATATCTGCATGCATCAAACACTTGAGCAGTTTGATCCACTTGAATTGCATAGGAAGTTAATTTGATGCCATTCAGGAGTTCCAAGGGCCAAGTATGTGCAAGTTTTGAGAAGGTATCTGGCCATATAAAATCTTTAAGTGTGTGCCGGTAGCTAAGGTTGTGGTGCCTTAAGTGGTTAGATATTCTTTGACCCAGCTTGAAATTCCTGCTGCTTTTATTTGGTGTTTTGTTGATTTGAGCAGATTGGTGATATCACTTGAAGGTGTGTTCTGCTGCAGAAGGGATCAGAGAATCACAGAATGGTTTTGGGATGGAAGGGACCTTAAAGATCCTCTTCTTCTACCTGGAGAAGAGAAGGCTTTGGCTCATCCTTTTTGTCCCTGAAGGGAGCCTACAGGGAAGATGGAGAGAGACTCTAGACAGGGGCCCAGAGTGACAGGACAAGGGACAATGGCTTCACAGTGTCAGAGAGCAGGTTTAGATTGGATATTGGAAAGAAATGCTTCCCTGTGAGGATAGTGAGAGCCTGGCACAGGTTGGCCAGAGCAGCTGTGGCTGTCCCATCCCTGGAAGTGCCCAAGGCCAGGCTGGATGAGGCTCTGAGCAAGTTGGGCTAGTGGAAAGTGTCCATGCCCATAGCAGGGGGTGGAACTGGTTGATCTTTAAGTCTCTTCCAACCCAAACCATTCTGTGGTTCTGTAATGTGCCAAGTCTCTGCTGTGGGGTTCACAGCAGCACCATGACGTAGCCCGTGTATCCAGATGAGAGTGGCCCCCTGCTTCTTGCCTTTCTCAAGCATTAGAACAGTTCTCCTTTGGTAATTTGTGCTTTTAGTACAGCTGTGGTTGGAAGCAACAGCAATCACAGGACCAAAGGGCAAACGCTGCACAGTCTAGAAGCCCTCAGGATTGTTTTACTGCTGGTACTTGCTATTGATAATGATTTTGTGGCAATCACCTCTAAACTATGCTGGAGATAGCCAGGGTTTTCACTGGTTAATATATTTTTTAATCTCTGATGGAGTTGTCTGAGCCATCACACATTCTACATAACTGAGTTCCTTATTACTGTGCCTGTCACTTATGTCCCTGCAATCCCCTTTTTTCTTGCCAAGTCACTGAATGAAAAACCCAATTCATTCTGGCACTAAGAGCTCCCCCTAATACTATTTCAGTGAAGCAGCAATGTCAGGGGTTATTTTTCTACTGAGTTCTTGCTGAAAGTGAAAGCCCTGAAGCTTTTGTGTGCAGTCCCTGCAGAGCTGCCCTCACAGCTGTGCTGACATTCATCAAAGGACATCCATTCCTGCAGTGTAAAAGTACGATGTTGCTGAGGACATCTCTCCATCTACCAGCCATGCCAGTGAACATCTGCAACAGTACCACTGGAAATACTTCAGGAAGAGGGAAGGTTTTAAAAAAATAAAATAAGTTTCATGGTATAAAGCAAAAAATCCAGTTTATGTGAACAATGAAATAGTTTCCCCAAAATTAAATTTGTGAAAATTCACTTCTGGTGATTATTTTTTCACTAGGGTAAAAAACATTTTATGGAAAAGTTATGTGTTTGTCATTCTGAGTCTTATACATCAATATAAATAACTCAACAAACATTATTTAAACTACCAGATGGATATAATAAAATATAGTCCCATCTACATGTGATAGATAGAAAGGACTGGTCTGATTTATCACTTCCATTGGTTCACACAGATAAATCACGGAACCCTTTTTAGGACTGGGGCACCAAAAATATAGAAATGAAACATACTGGTTCATGAGCAATTAGAAAACTTCAAAGAAAGTTCTTTATAGAAAGCTCTGCAAGAAAAAAAAAAAAAAAACCAACAAAAAACCCAAACAAAACAAAACAAAAAAAATGTGTAAAGTTCACTATGATTGTGAAGTTTATTATAATTGTATAGTCCACAATAATTGTCTCTCTGACCCTGGGTCAGCAAAAACCCAGTATGCTACCAAAGGTCAGTCAAACCCTCTTCCAGACTGGATTGCCCTTCTAACCCCCTCACCCCCCAAATTCAAAACCTTCATCCTAAATCACCTTTCCCAAAAATATCTGTTTAAATTTTTCCATGGTTTCCATAAATCATAGAAATGCAGTAGCTGTCCAGCAGCATCAGCACATGATGTCTTTCAATGAAAAACTTCCAGCACATGATCTGCCTAATTCCTAAAGCTGCTTTGAAAACCTAATCTTTGGTGCTTTGCCCTTCAGAAAGGTTTGTCATGGATCTGGTGACAGACACAATGCAGTGGTATGAGAAATGGTGCTACCCTCTAGTTTATTTGGAGTTTGCTAATAATCTGTGCCCACTGGGAAAAGTGGATGTATCCACACCCCAGGTGGCCCCAGGTGACCAAGCTGAACCCTATCACTTGACTTTGGGCTGTTTCTTGGAGGGTGGGGGTCCAGGGTCCTGGTTCTGTACTGGTCCTGCCACATGGGACTGAATCACTGCAGCTCTCTGCATTTTCCCTTGATGCAGTTGCTGGAGATCACTTGGTATCTCTGTCACACCCCTCCAAATATTCTCCTGTCATTAAAAACAGTGACTCCCCCAGGGACACAGGCTGGATATGAGGCGATGACTCCAGCTAAGTTTTCCCTGCCATGAGTGAGTGAGTGAGTGAGTGTGAGTGAGTGCTCCCACTGGTCTCTGCCCCGTCATTTGGTGGTCTGGGCCTATTTTGAGCACAGAAAAGGCTTGCTGTCAGCCCCTTGTGCTGGTCTGAAGGAGTGCCCCAAACAGACTGCTTTCCAGCCATGATCCCCTGTCTTATACTGTCTGCAAAGCTGTCATGGCATCCTGAAGAAACCTGCAGAAGAAATACTGGCCCGATTCCCACTTGGCCGGGCCGGGCTCTCTGAGTGTGGCACTCAAGGTCAGTGGTTCACTCCTGTGGAATCCCAGGAATCTTCTGTATTCCTTTCCAGTCCCCTAATCTGATAAACTGTGTGGGGAGAGGCAAGGGAGGGGGGGAGGAGTATGTGATGTAACCGCTTATTCTGGCAAAGTGACAACCCCACGGTGCCTGCAACTTGCGGTGGGGTTTTGGTGGCTGCCGCTGGGAGACTGAAAAAGAAGGCCTGGAGATCCACCACAGCTGTGGGAGACCTTGCAGGGGATGCACTCACCTCCCTTGTGGAGAGGAAGGCTGAGCGCAGCCTGCATTTCCTTGTCTTGCTGGCTCCACCTGCACCGCGACCGGCTGGGGACAATCCTGGAGAAAGGGATGCTCGGAGACGGCTGCGCTGCTGCGGTGAGTCTGTTCCTCCTTCCTGCCTTTTCCCGATGGTTTTGGGGGGAAGGAAGGGAAATGGAGTGAGCTGGAGCACGTGTGGATTTTTGGGGGACTTGTAACTGTGTGGAATCCCTGCGGGATTGACTCTGATCCCGCTGATAATCGCCGACTAATCTGGGTGCTGGCAGAGTCCATCCGGATTACAAGGGCATGTGGCTCCGGGTCAGGATGGGTATGACACCTCCCAGGGTCTCCGGCTTTGTGTCAGAGGAACACCCCAAAAATGAGGTTGACTGCAAGGATTAACTGCAAAAGAGAAATTTGGGGGTGTCTGTCACCGATGTTGGGCATGGGTGTCACAGCCTGTGAGGAGGGGGGTCAAAGGAGAAAATGTGCTTTTCTCAATGCCAGCAGGAGAGGAAGCTGGTCCTGTGTATTTGCTAATGGAGAGAACTGGATCAGGTAGTTCAAGCTGTTGAAACTAACTGCAGAAAAGTGTTTTCTAGGAGAACTTTCAAGTGCCTTTGAAAACATCTCCCTGCTAAAGGAAAGAAGGGAAGAGGAGGATCATCATAGTATGTATGAATATTCTATTTGATATACTATATTACAGAATCTATACAAGATAAAACAAAATTAATATCTAAACTGGGGCCTCAGAAAACCAAACAACCAGCTCTGTAAACACCTCTAGAGCTGCAGCAGTGCCAAGTGAATCACTAGCTGCCTTCCAGAACTGGAATATCTAATACTACCTGCCAAAAGATGCAGTTATAACACTTGGTGTGTGTCCTCACATGAATGTTGTGCCTACACTGCTTTAGGAAAAATTGCCACGTGACTGATTTTTCAGTGATACCAGCAGTTCCCTCCTGGATCTGGCAGAACACATGCAGCTGCTCAGAGCATTTTTTAGAAGTGAAAACTCCATGAAATATCGAAATCTGGAAATTAAATAATAGGTTATTTAAATTTATACATAAATAAAATCTGGAAGTTAAGTAGCTAATAGTTATGGTGGGAGGGGGTTCTCTTTCTTCCTTTTCTAAAGGGGACTTTAATCCTAGTCTAAAAGTTAAATTTTTAGAAAACAATTATCCTTTCATTAGCTGTAGTTCTGAGCCTTTGTCTAAAGAGCCTCCTCATTCCTGACTCAGTCAAGTTAATTTCTTTCCAGAACTTGGGATGGCTTCAACTTGGCAGAAAGCTCAGGAATTCTACAACTGGATTCTTGAAAGTGGAGGTAGGTAGAGATGCTGTCTAAAATGGGAATTTCTGCATAAACAGCATTATCATGAAAACCAGACCCAGAAGGAATGCAATCCTTACGCTAGTCCACATTTTATTCACTAAGCAGATTTTCACTTTTCCTTCTCCATGATCACAAACTTCCCTGAAGTTGGACCACATCTCATTTACCCTTCAGTTGGATCACAGTAAGGAATGAAAGGACAGGGAATTTCCCAGTAGGCTCTGACAAGATGAGAAGCAATAAATGTTTGGGATTGCCTGTTGAGTCTGGAGTACTAAAGGAAGTGATTTTTTTAAATGCATATTCATGGGTCATGGAAAAGTTTAGTTGGCCAAAAAGTTAATACTTTGGGGTTTAAACTCTTTGTGATGTCAGGAAAACCTGTCATCAAAAGAAATATTGGCAGTAACCACTCCTCAGTGCTTGAAATTTGACAGCTTGTAATGAGGAGGCATCAGATTTTCAGTAGTTAAAGGCTCAGTTTGGTCCCAAAGGCCTCTGATGTATCTCTGGATGTAAAGAAAAGCCACAAAATGCCATGAAGGTAGAACAGAAGGCTTGCAGGAGGAGGACGTGAGGCATAATGCTCAGACTTTACATAATGCTCAGTAAAGGTTTCAGGACTTGAATTTCACAAGAGAGTGTAAATTGGGATTCAGGACTTGTGATGAACTGCTAAATCTAGAAATGGACTACCAAAGAGCTCCTGACACAGCCCATAATGGCCATCATAAAAAACTGGAAGGTTTAGAAGGGAGGGGTGTTAACAGAGTTGTCCAGACTGGTATGGCATTTATAAAAAAATGAAGGAGTTCAACAGAGCAGTGATCACACAGGAAAGGAAAGCATGAATAGAAGCTGGGATGTTTTTGCTGATATAACATATCCCAGGTGATAGCAGGATTAGGAGGAAGTGGCATGACAGAAAATCTCTTGAGTTTTCCTTTGCTGTAGAACCAATGAGCTGTTTCAGCAGGGATAAGTGTATTGGCATTTCCCAGCGAATTCATGCTTAAGAGAGCCCACTGTATGAGCAGATATAAAAATGAAGGAGTGGAGAATTTCAGATATCCTGAGGATTGTAAGGAAGTGATTGAAACACTTTTATAATTTAGCTGTAATGATTTACACTCCTGAGGAGCCACTGTTGCTTTGGCTGCTCCTGAGCCTCCCCACACAGTCTGGGATCGCTCCTTTCACCCAGGGAGGGCTCCAGCTCATCCCAGGAAAGATCTGCCTTCCAGTACTGCAATCCATACCCAAAAATTGGGCTAAACCCTTTATACTAAAGCCTTTTGGCAGAGTCAGAGAAGAAGGACTGAGGGGCAGCTTTGCAAAGACACAAAGACACCAATTTTCTTTCTGCAGCGAGTGCACCAAAGGGAAGTAATGAACTACAATTAAATATATCCACACTGCGATGTGTGGAGGTGCCAGCTGTGGCTGTGTGTTTTGCTTCTCAGATCCAAGGACAGACCCGTGGCCACTGGTCTACTCCCCACTTCCAGTGACCCTGGTCTTCATCTCCTACCTCTTCATGGTGGCACTGGGACCGTCCTGCATGCGGCAGCAGTGGCGGCTGGAGCTGAGGGCTCCACTACTCATCTACAACCTGGCCATGGTGGCATTATCCAGCTACATGTTCTACGAGGTGAGGAGGCAGGATTGGCTCCTAGGTAAGCACCTGACAAGGGTTTGAATTCCAGAGCCTCCAGATTCCAGGGTTTGAACAGCTTTTGCTGATGGATTCTGCTGAAGGGAGTAGGAGCTGGCTTGGACATGTCCATGTTTTACCACAAGAGGAGCAGCATTGTCCTGCTCTGCTTGATTTCCTCCCATTTCTCAATCCTCTTTCCATTCACTAAATTAACATAGGATTTCATTCATCCTGAATGAATGAATTGCAAGTTGAGAATTCCCTATTTGGCAAGGAGTGTGGAGGATGTAGAACTGCCTAATTTCACCTCGAGTCTGGCTGATGATGGATCGTCTCTGAAGATGAGAACCACTGAACTAGTGGAAGGTGTCGCTGCCCAAGGCAGGAGGTTGGGACTGGGTGATCTTTGAGGTCCTTTCCAACCCCTTAACATTCTATGATTTTCCAAAGTTGGCAGTTTTCTCCTGGAGTGCCAAACACTCTCTGTCTTCCTGCTGCTGAGAGTATTAAGAACCTTTTTTCCTGTTTGTTCTTAATGCATAAGCCTTTCCACAAGCCTGTTCCCCCTAGTTTATGTAGGCCACTGAAAACTCTTTGAGGGAACGTGGCCAAATAGGTTTCAAAAACATTTTCATGCCTACAAATATGCCCTTTTAATTTGTATCACAAGTGTCACATTAACACAAATTGCTTTTGGGTTTTTTTTTAACAAATGCTGCTCCATCTGAGGACAGATGTGCAAATTGCTTTTCTGTGCTTGATTGTTCAGTTGTACTGGTTACTTGGTCCAGTTTTTGGCTTTACAATGAACAGGCAAATACAGAACAAAACAGAACAGCTTGGGATTTTTGCAAAGGAGAACAGAGTCTCTCAGAAAGACTCAGAAGCCAAGAATTCAGTATTCCTGCTGAAGTAGTTTTGAGCCCTCCAGTGATTACACAAAGATTTACAAGCCTTCCCAGTCCAAATTTGTTTTTTTTTGAGATTTCAACCAGGATGTGAAGTACTTTGTTTTAGGTTTTTACTATTTGTCCATGGATTTTCTGACAGCAACTATAAGACTGAGACACTACTACCTTAGCATTAATATGCCCATCTTTTTTGGAACACATGGCATTGAACAAAATATTGATTTCTATTTGTTTTTTATCTGTTTCAGTTTCTGGTCACTTCAGTCTTGGCCAACTACAGCTACCTGTGCCAGCCAGTGGATTACAGCCGGAGTGAGCTAGGAATGAGGGTACAGTTCTGGAGAAAGCTTGCTTTAGGCCCTGCCCTCCTGTGGCTGACAGATTCTTTTGCAAATAGCAATTTGCATGGCTAGGAAGGGTTTGACTCCAGTTTGTTGTAAATCTGTAAATCTATTCCACTAAATTTTCTCCTTCAACAGTTGTTGCACTTTGTTTTAGCTCTCTAAAATTAATCATCTCAGTCAACCCAGCCATCTAAGTTTTTTCTTTGACCACTTCAGAGAGGGTGATCTTACCAGGTGAAGTATCAATTTTGTATATTGATTATTGAAATAAGTGTGATTCTTCACATGAATTATAAGGATTCTGGGTAATCTCTTCCAACAAGAAAACTGATTTTTATGTCCTCTGCCTTGTGTGGCAGAAATCTCACGCAACCCTTCTTTTAGCAGAGGGGTTTAGCTAAAACTATTCCTTGGTCATCACAAGGGTTTAGGTCCCACCAGTGTCAGCTTTCCAAAAAAGCTGCATGAGTTTTTTCTCTTTGAATTTGGAATTACGATGCCTTGCTTGGAAGAGATGCAGGCATCATATTATCTTTTCGGGTTTTCAGAGTCTTGCCATGTGACCAAAAAAAAAAAAAAGGAAACCCTTAATTTTCCCCCCTTGCTGCAGACCCCGGGTGGGCAGGGATACAGCGTGGTTGAAAATGTGTTGATTTTGGGTAAAGCTCTAACCGCCGTGCCTTGTGCTGCCCAGCAGATGGCAAGAGTGTGTTGGTGGTTCTTCTTCTCCAAAGTCATCGAGCTGCTGGATACGGTAAGGAGGGCTCAGCTCCTCAGCGGGACCGGGGCTGGATACAGATACTTCTTTGGCAGAAAGGGGAAGCATGCCAGAGCTGATGTCCTGGGTTGATCCTGTATTGATTCGCTGCTTGTCTCCATCCCTTGGCTGCACACATTCCCTCCCCAGCACCCTTCCTGAGGCTGGGCACAATGCTAGGGGAGAGGCTTTATCCCCCTGGCTGCTGCCAGGTGGGTCCCCAAAATTTTAACTGCTGGTGCTACACAGGTTCTGCTATTGCCTGGCTGGCTGACTAACAGTGGGGCAGAAAAGGAGCTGGACAAGTCCTGGCATCTCTGCTGCCATGGATTTTCCCAGAGCTCTGCACTAAAGGTTTGTGTCCTGGGGGAATTGAAAGTCCACCTCTTTACAGCTTGTCTTCAGGTATCCTTCTGCACTGTAAATGAATGAAGTGACTGGACAAGGCCTCTGCTTGGCCAGCAGAAGACAGCTGTGTCCTAGCCTGAAATTTCACAGCTCTCTGGGGTGTAAGTTGACAACCCAATGAAATGTGAATAAACATTCAATAGGTTCCTAGGCCTATTGCCAGGGTTTTGGTCAAGCCCCTCTCTGTTTGCATCAGCAACAAAAGCAGGTTTTTGCCAGTCCTGAGTGCCTGAAAAGCAGATTCACTTTTTGTCGTGTGTGTGTATCAATGTGCATGGTGAAATGTAGTGACGTGACACGCATTCATCTGGCAAAACCATTCTCTTTACTAATACAAATTCCAGAAGGGTTTGGCCATTCAAGAGAATGTATTTTCTGTGGGTTATTGTCTGGTAGCAGTAAATATAGAACCTATGTCCTGAACAGGAGCAGTTCCAAGCAGCTGTGAATTGTATGGAAGCTCAGTCATCGTCTCAGAAGATGCGTACTCTTTGGACCTTGGGCCTTGAATCCAGACATAAAAATATTTGGGGCTTTATGGAAGAAATTCTGTCTTCTAGCTCCCCCTATAAGTTCCATTGCATTTCACCAGTTTTTGTCAACAGCAGAGGAAATGGGTCTAGGAGATTCAGACTCATCATTAGGTATTTTTATAACTTATTACTGTGAAATTTTTGTCTAAACACGTTGACTCAAGATTTTCCTTTTCCTGGCTTCTTTCAGGTTTTCTTAATTCTGCGCAAGAAACAAGAGCAGGTGACTTTTCTGCACGTGTACCATCATAGCTCTATGCTCTTCAACTGGTGGTCAGGGGTCAAATACGTGCCTGGAGGACAAGGTATGCTTGTAAGAAATGCTCCGCAAGAAAACCTTGTGTTTCTCATGGCTTTTTGGGGCCGTGGAGGCTAGCATTAACAGTGCAGATGGGCTGACTGGCAGATAGGAAGCTCACCTACTTCCAAAGGTGAGAAAAACGTGCATTTCAGATGATCCCATCTGCTCAGCTCTTGGGGCTATTTAGGCTGCCATGTTCACTGCCTCGCCCAGAATAAGAGTGTGGCATCAGAGTGGCTCCAAACAGAAAAAAATAACATCCCACAGAAGGTGTATGTATATCTCCTCCCAGAGCAGTGCTCCCTCACTCCCCACTCAGCCCAGGTTCTGGCTCTGTTTCCTGCTCTGGCTGTGCCCATTTCTGGGCTGTATCCAAAACGCTGCCCCTTTTTGCTCAACTGGAAGAGAAGTATCTGGGTACTAAGCCACTCTAGGTAGGCCCTATACAAGATGCTGGGGCATCCTTCTTTTGGGAAATAATTTTGGCTACACGGCCTTGACACTAGAATGGTGTGAAATGCTTAGGTCAGACGATCAAAGTCTCTCCTCTGTCTTTGAAGCCCTTAACTGTCTCTGAACACTTGATATGGGATGGGTATATCATGGATGCCCTAACCCTGGCAGTGTTCAAGGCCAGGTGAGATGGAGCTTTGGGGCAGCACTAGTGGGAGATGTGCCCTGGGGGTTGTAGCTGACAACCTTTAAGGTCCCTTCCGACCCAACCCATCCAATGATTCTGGATGCTGAAGGAAGGGAGAAGCTGACGTGCTTCCACAGTGTCCTGGTTTTGCATGGGAGGTATGAGATCCCAGGTGGAATGTTCATGCACAGAGGTGGGTGTGGTGTATTTTGGAAGCATCATCAGAGTGGCTGTGAGCCCTTCACAGGGTTAGCCTGGAATGGGTCATGTGCCTTGTTCACCCTCATTTCTTCACTCCTCAGCCTTCTTTGTCGGGATGCTGAACTCCTTTGTCCACATCTTCATGTATGGCTACTATGCCCTGGCCAGCCTGGGGCCGCGGATGCACCGGCACCTGTGGTGGAAGCGTTACCTGACCATCCTGCAGCTGGTAATTAGCTCCAGGTGTTCACCCCTACCCTCCCACAGCTCAGGTGTGATGGCCCCTGCTGTCTGTCACCTCACTGGCTCCATCTGATTGCTGCCCATGGAGGGCAGCACATCCCCAGGTGCCTTCATGTGCCACTCTGAGAGGTGAAGCCATGGGTGACCTGCTCCAAATGCTGCTTTCACAAGACTATCAGAGGCCTTCAGTGACCATCTCAAACTGATTATCCACAGCTTTGTAATGGGGAGGGAAGAGAAAAATTAACAATTGGATTCCTCCTTTTTATGTTGTATATGGAGCACTGAAAACAGAGCTTGATGTGGAGAGGTGGGGGAATTGATTCAGGGAAGCTTTGGATTCTTAGTAGGGCAGCAGATGGGGGAGTCTTGATTCAGTTCCTTCAGAAAGGAAGGGGGTCTCTAACTGCAGGCAAACAGGCAAGTTAAAGAGAAATATGTGAATCTTACTCTTTCTGTAGAAAATCCCTTTGGGTTTTCTTCCCTTCATCTCTGATGAAGTTACAAATCTGGAAAACCTTGTGTTTTTTCAAAGATACAGCATAAATGCAATGGTCCAGAGAGGGACAATGATTATAGGAGAGATTTTTCCACTCAAAGAGACGCTTTGCAAACCAAAAGTATGCAATTACAAGAGGAAGAGGATATGTGTAAAACAGTGGTGCAATGAAGGCTGCTCCAGAATTCTCACTTAGCCTGCATGGCAAAGCAGAAAAAGACAACATTGCATGAAATAAAAAAGTATTTGTAATGCAAACTATAGCACAGGAAAAAAATATTTAATAGTTCTTTGTTAGGTAGAACTCATTGCTTCAGGGTGTTGAGACAGGTGACTTAGTAAAATAAAAAAAAAAATTAATGTTGAATGTTTAAATTAATAAAGGTAGTATCTGTAGTTCCTCTCTGCAAGTTAAAATACAAATCAAAATAATTATGGGTATAATAACCTTATTACCACTGGAGAAGAGGAATCTCCCACCTTGAGTTTCCATATTCCAGCATCTCAGTTACTGCACTATGGCAGAGAAATGGGTCAAGGGCAGGAGAGGCTGGGTTGGTTAAACCTCCAGGTTTTATGGACATCTTTCCTGGTGGGAAAACACTGCTAAACTTGACAGGAAGGTTCCCAGGAATGTCAGGAGAGGCAATCAAGTGATCCTGTGTGTTGAGGACACTGCTAGGAAGATGTGATAGCTGTGATGGTCTCAATGGCCAGCTGAGGTGTATCTCATGTAGGCTCCTTAATCTGGCTGCTTCTTTTTTCCACCTCTTTCAGTGCCAGTTTGTGGCTATTGCTGCTCATTCTTCCTACAACCTCTTCACGGACTGCCCCTTCCCTGATGGCTTCAACACTGCAGTCTTCCTCTACATCCTCAGCCTCCTGGCTCTCTTCCTACGCTTCTACTACCAGACCTACATCAGGGGAAAGCAGGAGAAGCTGACTTGAAGGAAATCAGAGGACAGAGAGCACAGCCTGATGAACATGAGCGTTCTCTGCTGCTTGTGACATGGCTTCAGGAAGAAAATGTATCTGGGAAGTGTGTGTGAGGCTCATGTTTTGCCTTCAAATATCCCAGGTCAGGGAGAAGAAAGGAATGATGTAAACTCAGGGATTAAGGAACTGAGGAGCACATTTTATTAAGCTGAGGCCAAGCTAAGCCAAGTAGCCACCACCATTGCAGGCTTTGGGGACATTTGCAAGATAAGGTCTTTTTCCCTTCCATCTTTAACTCAGTGTCCAAGGTCTAGCAGCCAGCTACAACTCCCTGCCTCATTTCTGAGGCTGTAGAGGGTTTCTTTGCATCTACAGAACTATCTCAGCTTGGTGTTGTAGGTCAGGCAGGGTCATGTGCCTCCAGCCTGGAAATCAATGTCCAGGTAGCAGCAGAGGTCAGGAATCCACAGGGACTGCAGGATGTAGACTGCATTCCACCCTGTTCTGCTAAGGAAGCTCCTACTAGGCCTGGGGTGGTCCTGATGGTTTAACTTCTTATCAGAATAAGCAGCAAGGAAATTGGACATTAGATTATCTGGCTGGACAGGTGTCTTCACTGTCCTGAAGCTAAAGAAGGCATTATTAGCACTTTCATCCTCATACGAAACCAGTGCACTAGGAGTCACCATCTCCCATTTTCTGGAATGTTTATTTCCCTCTGTTTGCTCTCATAACAATAGAGGATTTTAATGCATGAAGATATTTGGTATTTCTCCTTGTAGATGCGATATTTGAACTAGAAAGAATAGATTCATGTTCCTTACTCATAACTTTTTTCTCCAATTTGTTATTATTTTTAATATTGTTATTTTTAAGTTTTGCTTATTGTCAAATATAAAGAGTTTAACAACATCATAAGCAACCACCTCCACTACCTAACTGTATAAGAATTAATACAAAATGTATATAATCAATTCATTGGGTAGTGCAAAGCTGCATAGCTCCATTGATTTTAAAATCACCAACTGGGTTCTTTTTTTTTTTGCTCCTAAATCAATTACAACTAGAATTTGGCACTTATATTCATCTGCAGACTGTTAAATATTGTTAAAGTTTTGATGTAGTAGTACTTTGAAGATCCTAATTAAACTACAAAGTGGTAATATTGATTGAATACTGCTCAGTTGATTAAAACTGGTACTACAGAGTAGTGGTATTTTGTGAAAAACAAAGGTGTTGAAGGAGAGGGTTGGAATTAGTGACATGATGCGTTGCCATTGCCAAGCCAAATCCAGCTCAAATATAAGAAAGTCCAACTCCACTGGGAATGTCCAGAGGACTAGAGCTGGCCTGAACCTAGCAAATGGATGTACCCCAAAAGACCTGTGTGCCCTACAACAATCTGGAGTCAAGCGGCTGCAAAAAATAAATTCAACTTGTTCCTTGCTGCTCTGTGCTTGTACCCAAATCCTTTCCTTCAGCCCCTCCACACA
Organism: Passer montanus; assembly: GCF_014805655.1. NCBI lineage: Eukaryota > Metazoa > Chordata > Aves > Passeriformes > Passeridae > Passer > Passer montanus. The sequence continues at coordinate 1,441,575 of NW_024357170.1, read as the reverse complement.
CATGTGGAAGATAAAACAATATTCTGCCATTCCTCACTCTCCTCCCCTTCACACACAGACACAAAGGACTTGTTCACACTGACACAAGGTCACATCATCAACCTCCTTCCTTTGATTTAAGCAGTCTCTCTTCTGGTTGTCACTGGTGAGTATGAGAATCACTGCATCTGTGCTAGTTGGTTTTCTTCCTGTCAACTATTTTTTCATGCTAATAAATTAATAAATAGTGACACTTTCAAGTACTGGAGTTCTTCTTCTGTCAGAATTTTAACTAGCAAATCCCTTTGGTGGGTCCTTCATTCCTCCCTTTGTTTGGAAAGACAGGAAAATAGGATCTGCTGTGTATCTAACATATTCATGTGGAGGGTTTCACCTGGGGGCTGAAGACTCAGTGCAAGTAAACTAGTCCACCTAATGATTCATTTATGACCCTCTCCTGCTTAAACATCAGTACCTGTAGCCCCTAGTTTCGTGGTAGAGCATTTCCTAATGCTAAATCATCTGTGCTCACAAATCAATCTAATGCTCTTTTTCCTATACATGAGTAGGTTTCCACCTCAGTTTCCCCTCACTTTAATGTTTTCAAAATGTAGTAACTAAGTTCACTCATAATTTTATACCAGAATAAACATCATGTATTTTGATTTTCCTTGATTTGTGACTGCTTAAAAATTGGAAATGAGTGCAAAATCTGAATGAGATTACTCCTTGCTTTTCCACTCTTAAAATACATTAATTTGTAAACGTGCCATTTACCTTTTTTTAAGGCAGCCTATGCAGCTTAATTTGTGTCCATGTATGACAAAGCAATGGATTCTGGAGTGTCACTGGTCACATAGGTGGTAACAAAACATGGAAGTACAAATCTGTCACCTGACAGCTTGAAGTGATTGATCACCTAAATCAGACGCCACTGTCACCGCTTGTTCTAGACATGAAACCTTTGATTCATTCCTGTCCCTCTTCCTCACAGCCTGAGTGAGTGGCCTGATCTTGAATGAGTAAGAGCTTTTTGTTGGTGTGACTTTGATGGCACAGGATGAAAATGAAGTATTTTCAGTTGACTGATAAGGAGGATTGAATTTGCACAGAAACACCATGCTTTCCATACAGGAACAGACATTGGCATGGAACACAGCTGTTAAAGAAGCATTGATGCAAGCAAAATTCACTTGTGAGAATATTTGCACTGGCAGTGAAGAAAAAACTGCATTGGTATAGCTGAGTGGCTCTGCAGGTTACTCCTTCAGATTGCCCTTTCTTGTCTTCATTCTCCAGTTTTAAAATTGGGTTGTCCAGTTGGAACTGTCCACCTGGGCAACTCTGTTGTGACAAAAAACCTGAGAGCACAGCTATGTGCTTCTGGAATTTAACAGAGAATAAAGGCATTGAATGGGAATTTGCCTCTAAAATCAAGTCCCTGGATTAAAGATTACACCACAGCAAAGAACTGGAAGTCAAAAGGGGATGGAAACTATAAATTGCAAGCTTGGATGGCTCATGCTATCTGATAGAGTCCAAAGCTTTGAGGGTGGGTTGAAAATACCCACAGCTGGATTTGTGAAAAACCTCTGGGCCAAATGTTATTTCTACACATGGGTGACAAAGGCTGCAGTTCCTCTGGAATGAGGCTGGCACAGCTGTGTGGAAAGCAGCACACTTAGCTCCACAGCCATGTTTGCTGGGAGCAGGAGTGTTATTCAGTCTTAACAGATGACTTTTGAGGGCATGGTGGTGTGTAAGTCTCCCCCTTACAAACTATGGGTAATTAGATGTTCATAGAGCAGTTTACATGAACAAGATGTAAAGCATAGTGCAAGTAGGCTGCTGAAATGAATAAGCTTGATATCTGGTAGTGCTCAGCATCTTTCCTGCTTTTCCAGTCAATGTAAATTATGGATGTTCAGATCAAATTACTTTTGAATTAACCAGACCATTTACTCAGTGCTTACTTTCTCTCTGAAGATAAATGAGAGGGATTCTCATTTTAATCAAAACAAAATACAGAAAAGAAAATCAATTACTATTTAATGTTTTTTCCATCCCTGTATGGTGGAAAGTTTCCAGTGGAACTTGGGCTTAAAATTGCAAAGCAATATAAAACGCAGGGACATGGTTGGGTTTTAGCTATTGGATTTTTTTTATATACTATCAGAAAACATGGCTGTGTTGTTTGTTTTTTTTTAAAAAGGCAAAAGGCTTGCTCTAAACAATTAAACAAGTAAAAGCAGAATACAGTAGATTGCTTCACCCAAAAAATAAAAATCTGTTGATACAGATGTAAACCACCTAGAAACCAAACATTTAGAAAGATCAGCCAGCCCTATATACAGAACAGTGTGAATATGCTGAATTCATTAATTAATAGCTTCATGGATTAGGGCTTGATAAATGGAGTGCTCCATCCAGATGTTTACTGTGATTTGTCAATGGCCTGGTACTTAACCCTCCTGGAAATAGGAGCCTTTTCCCTAGGATCTCTCCTGGGGACTGTGGCAGTGCGTCTCTCTGGTCTGAATCATCTCAGGACAGGATCAGGCTGCTGAGGAATTAACCAAGTGGCAGAGGCACGGATTTTCCTTTAACCCTTTCGGTTTCCTCTCACCTTCAGATGATTTCCTCACCATCTGCCACAACCTCGCCGTTATTTAGTCAACACATGGAAAAGGAAAAAAAGGAGTCACCCATGTCACCCCGGGGTCCCTGTATCCACAAAATGTGCCGAGGGAGGCACATGGAGTCCCATCAGCACTGAGGAGGAAAAAGGCTCTGGGCAACCTCAAGAGCTTGGTGTGCCCCTCTTCACTGCTCAGCATCGTCTTTTTATTTTTGTGATGCTACCACTCCCTGTCAGTGACAGGGATGGCCCAAGAGGTAGTATTTGTGAGAAGACTGATATCCTCAAGGTGTCCTTGGTCAGGGTACCGGAGAGTGTAGTGTGTGCATGAGTGACTTTGGGTGTGGGTAGGTGAATGCAGCCCCTGCAGACCATCCCCACGGCTCATTTCTCAGCATGTGGGACCTCTCCATGGGATGGGTCCTTCATCTCGCTGTGGGACACTGAAGGACAGCTCCCAGCAGCCACGCCTGCTATGGAATGGCACAGTGGGAGCTGCAGTGAATGCTAGGTTTTGTTGTGCATGTGCAGGACTGTAAAGGACTGATTTTCTGTGTTCAACTTCTGGATAAATCACAAGTATGTGGACAAATGAATTATTTTCAGGGACTGCCTGGTTAAAACATTAGTAGCACATCTCAGCACTATTCTTCCCTAGTCTGCATGTCGTCCTTTCTCTCCAGTACCTTGTCTTTCTGCTGCTCTTCAAGATCATGTCTTCACACTGAGCTGAAAAAATGAAGGCTATTAAATAAAAATTGTCCTTTAAAATTCCCTGCTTGGAGTGGATGTTCCTTCCCCTTTAACATCATCCTCCCACTTTCTCTTGTCCCTTTTTTCTGCTCTTCTTTTGTACCCACACATACAGACACTGTAATAGATTCTTGTACCTTTGAAAGCTGCAAAGAAAGAAGCAACAAGTTACTCAGATACTGTACAAGCAGCTGCATTCTTCTGATCTATCAATTGAAAATGTACATTTTCTTCATAAGGTTTTCTGCAAGGCTTTAATCCAAGTGAATTTTGGCAAGTTTTATTTTTCTTTGCACTTCAGCATAATCCCATCTGCCTTCAAATTCAGGATGTGAACACTGCAACTTGATACTTGGGAAAGCTAGAATCTTGAACTAGAACTTAAATTTGGCATGGTCCCTCCCAGGCATTCCCTGTTAATGATGAAGGAATGGCAGAATGGATACAAACATCTGAGAGGCAGCAAGTTACTGCTCTTCTGTGCACTTTATTCTGCTCTGAGTGGTGTCCACCGTCACAGATATCTGAGGATGTTTTCTCCTGACATAACAAATGGTTATTCCCAAGGCAATGTTTGGAGGAAGAATGCCTTTCTGACAGAGCTGGAAAACCAGAATAGTTTTCGAGTGTGCAAGCCCTGCTCTGGTTGTAATCCCCAATATGCACTGGTAGCAGATCCCTTACTGGGGTGCAGAGCTGTGTCTGTGGTGTGTCTGTATTTATCGTGGGTTTTGCTAGTCTCAGAGGGTGTTATCCTACATTTGCAGGTGTAATATGTTATCCCATTAAATAACTGTAAATCAAAGGGCCATTATTTTGAAAGAAGAACTTATCTTCTACATAATTTTGCTTCTTGAAATTACTGGTGTGAGTAAAGCTGTCCTTTATTCACTGGAACAGTGGCAAAACAGGTTGGCAATTCTGTGCTTAGTTCTTGGAGATAAAATCCAAGCCACCACTTACAGAAACCATTTAATACAATTATGGTTTTCTATTTTGGCAGTGCTTTTAATATCTTTGGGCAGATTTCATACACAGAGGTAATGTTTTAAATTAGGGGAAAGCCACTAGTCACAGTGAATCTAGGTGAAGTGTTTGATGGAGCTATGAGTAGTAACATAAGGATTTAGGAAAAAATGTCACTGTGATGCCAACTGGAAGGCAAAATGGTCACAATCAATTTTGTTAGAAAACCAGAAACTCCACAAGACGGGAGTGGTGTATATATACCTACAGGTTCTAATTCTACAGTATTTAGATACATATTTAGCGTATTTCCCTGCAGACCTTGAGTAGAATAGATGCGTTCATGGCTTGAATATAGCAAGTAAGATCTTAGCACTGACTGTATTACTGAACTGTAATTGAAGTAATTGTGTAAAGCTACTAGTTTCTCTCTAATAAAATGTGCATCTACTGAAATATTTTAGCCTTGGATGTGGGTTTAAGAATGCATCAATGGGAAAGCGCAAATGTTAACATGAAAATAGCACGGCAGAAATGTCATTTGCTGGCTTGGGAAGCACCTTTTGGAGCCACACAAATTCAGCGAGAAACTCGAGGGAGCAGAAGCGGGGAGAGCAAACGCAAAGTGGAAAAAAAAAAAATACCCAATCCCTGGGGGGGGGGGGGGGGGGGGGGGGACACACGCCAAGAGGAGCCCGGAATCCCCGAGGCTTTCAGTTCTGATTTTCATTAGAGGTGAGCGGGGTTTGCAGCCAGAAGCGCTCGCTGCCAGCAAATCCACGCGCAGGGGCCGCTCCGTAATCGCCCTGCGGGGACTGCGGAGCGGAGAGCGCTGTGCCCCGCGCCCCGGCCCGCAGGGCAGCCGCAGCCCCCTGCCCGGGCGCACGTACAGCCGGGCCGGCCTCCCGCACCTCCGGAGCGGTGTCCCCGCCGCGCATCCCCCGCAGGGCACCTGTGGGTATCCCCACAGCCGGCCCCGCTGCCCCAGCGCGTCCGCGCCCCGACGCGCAGCCCCTCGGCGGGGCGGAGCGCGGGGGGATGCGGCTCCCAGCTCCCCGGGGGATGCTGCCGCTGCCTGCGTGGGGGCGCGGAGCAGCAGGGATCCTCTTTGACGTCAAGCGACCATAATATAATGATCGCTCGTTCATATCCGGGTCCCCGGGCGACTCCCCGGGGCCGCGCTCGGCCGCGCTCGGCGGCGCAGTGAGGGGAGGCGGGTCGGCAAGGGCAGGGCAGGGCAGGGCAGCGCGGCCGCCCGCAGGTCGCTGCTGCCCATGGAGATCGCGCTGGTGACTTTGGAGAACGGCGGCACCACGGCCATCGCGGGAACCGACGATCCCGCGGCCGCCGGCGGCCGGGCGCGCTGGCGGGGCCACTTGCTGCACCCCGGCTGCTCGCCGCAGCTGAGCGACGNNNNCGCCGCGTCCGCCGCCCCGCGCAGCGCGCCCCGCCGCGGACATGGGGCCGTCCGAGGAAGGGGGACACCGCCGGGGCATGGCCATGGCGGCGGCGGGCGACGAGGAGGAGGAGGCGGCGGCGGCCAACCCGGGCGCCATGCACCACCAGCGGGTGCTGATCAACATCTCGGGGCTGCGCTTCGAGACGCAGCTGGGCACCCTCAACCAATTCCCCGACACGCTGCTGGGAGACCCCGACAAGCGCATTCGCTACTTCGACCCGCTTCGCAACGAGTACTTCTTCGACCGCAACCGGCCCAGCTTCGACGGCATCCTCTACTTCTACCAGTCCGGGGGCAAGCTCCGCCGGCCCGTCAATGTCTCCATCGACGTCTTCGCCGACGAAATCCGCTTCTACCAGCTGGGTGAGGAGGCCATGGAGCGCTTCCGGGAGGACGAGGGCTTCATCAAAGAGGAGGAGAAGCCCCTGCCCCGCAATGAGTTCCAGCGCCAGGTCTGGCTCATCTTTGAGTACCCCGAGAGCTCCAGCTCAGCCCGGGCCATCGCTATCGTCTCTGTGCTGGTCATCCTTATCTCCATCATCACCTTCTGCCTGGAGACCCTGCCCGAGTTCAGGGACGAGAGGGAGATGCCCGTACCCCTGCCCCCACAAGGTGGAGGTTTGAATGGCACGCCCGGGGACTCCCCACCCATGCAGCCACCCAGTAGCCTGGCTGACCCCTTCTTCATCATCGAGACCACCTGTGTGATCTGGTTCACCTTCGAGCTCCTCGTGCGCTTCTTCGCCTGCCCCAGCAAACCCGAGTTTTCCCGCAACATCATGAACATCATCGACATCGTGGCCATCATCCCCTACTTCATCACCCTGGGCACCGAGCTGGCCCATGAGCAGCAGCAGCCCGGGGCTGGCAGTAGCAATGGTGGTGGGGGCCAGCAGCAAGCCATGTCCCTGGCCATCCTCAGAGTCATCCGCCTGGTCAGAGTCTTCAGGATCTTCAAGCTCTCCAGGCACTCCAAGGGGCTGCAGATCTTGGGGCAGACTTTGAAAGCCAGCATGAGGGAGCTGGGCCTCCTCATCTTCTTCCTCTTCATCGGGGTGATCCTCTTCTCCAGCGCCGTCTACTTTGCTGAGGCTGATGACCCTGAGTCTCATTTCTCCAGCATCCCTGATGCTTTCTGGTGGGCAGTGGTAACCATGACTACTGTGGGCTATGGGGACATGAGACCTGTCACTGTGGGGGGCAAGATTGTGGGCTCCTTGTGTGCCATCGCGGGTGTGCTCACCATTGCCCTCCCTGTCCCTGTCATCGTGTCCAACTTCAACTACTTCTACCACCGAGAGACTGACCACGAAGAGCAGGCTATCCTCAAAGATGAACACAGTAGTGCTCAGGGCAGCACTGCGGGGGGAGAAGTGAAGAGAAGACCCAGCAAAAACTCTCTGAACAAATCTGTTGTGCACTTGGAAAACAGTGAGGAGTTCAACAATGGCACCAGCTCCTCAGAGAAAGCCAATATCAAAGCGAAAAGTAATGTAGATCTCAGAAAATCCCTCTATGCTCTCTGTCTGGACACCAACAGGGAAACAGACCTGTGAGGAGAGGAGATGGTTAGAGTTCAGAGGGGCAAAAGGATTTTCTGGTGTCGGAAACTTGCTACTATAATTATTCTTTTAGTACCAATTAGTTTTTTAAGTCAGGCTGTATTTTATAAATTGATCACTGTCCTGAGAAATCCTCCAGGAATACATGTTTTTATGTTCTTTTTCCATGACACAAAGGGTCACTTATTTTTAAAATAGACTAAGAATAAGCTACACTCCATGATGCAGGAGCTGGTAAATTATGACAGTGAAAAATCTAATTTTTAGAAACTTATTTTAGCAAGTGGTCATTGGTTTTGAATGGGTAATTTGTAACCAATTCAGTTGCTCCCAGTTTAGTGTAAAGAACTGGGGGGATGTGTGTGTGGAGAATGAATGGATTGGGGATGGGAGGGGGGAGGTTGAGGGGTTTTGTACTGTAGTTTCAAATTGAAATTATTCAAATATATTTTGTATCTGTGTGACTGTATTTATGGTTGAAAGGAGATTTCTTATTCCTGTGAAGTATGATATCATTAAAGCACTAGGAACATTAGCAAATCAGCACTTTCTGGGTTTTCCACTTGTGATCAGTACAGATCTGGTTATCTTGTATGTGAAGTGACTTTGGTGCTTTGAACCCTAGAGCAGAAAACTTCTGTTGTCATTAATATGTTAGTTTCTTGTGAGCCTTAAATTATTAAATATTGCAGATATACTTCTTTATATATAATTTTATTAGTTACCTTCCTGTTTCAGAATTTCCAGGTAATTCAGTCATGTGCTTACTGGCCTCACTCAAAATCAAAAAAGTATGTGCAGCTCTTTTTTTTTTTTTTTTTTGTGGTTTTAGAATTTTATATCTTTGTTATATTTTGAGACCTAAAGGAAAAAATACAGTCTGCTGTTACTGGTTTCAATCCGGTGCACAACAGATCGAAAGTGATCTGACCAGATTTTCAAGTGCACAACAGATGAAAACCATGAGGGAGTGGATAGGCACAATGAGAAAGTAGAGTATTGAGTGCAATACCTGCAGAACTGCTTTCATTGTACACTCCAGATTCCTTGAGTGTATGTATCAGTCACCTTCATGTATGCACACACCATTTGTGTACACAGTTCTCTGGTTTTAGTTCTCTCAGACCAGGAGTGGATGGCACTTCAGGAGTCGAACTTGGTGTGCTGTGCTGCTTCAACAACCATCGCATGGCTTTTCTCTTGGACATAGATGGAAGCACCATCTTTTCATCAAAACACACCCCTGGTTTCTTGTATTTCCAAACAAAACCTTCTCAGCACTGTGGATTTTACAGTTGAGGTGTTGTTGAAAGACGAGTGACACATTGCCTTCATCAGGATCACAGCTAACTCTGAAGACTGACACAAAGTTGCTCCTTTAGCTCAAAAAGCTTTCTTACAATTTCTCTTGCAAAGGACATCTATGTTTCCCCCTCCAACTTTTGTTGTATTGATGAAAGATGTTCCATGCCTTTCCCACATCCTGTGGCACAGCAAGAGTAGCAGAGAAGAGAAGGCTTGATTGTCAGCATCGCTCAAGGTTTGTTTCTAACAAAAATTTTCTAATATAAATAAGTGCTAATATAAATAAGTTGGGATTATAATTCATTCAAGTACCTTATCTATATCCTGAGATAAATTGAGATCAGCTTTGCAGAGCAGCGCTCTGACATTCTCTCCCCCAGATACAAATGCTGTTTTCGTGTCCCTGACCGTGCTCTTTAATGATAGTGCCCAAATGCATGATGATTTTTTCTCTCCTACTCACTCCTAGTCTCCATGTGAAATAACTGCCAAGCAAGTCATACTTTTCATGAACAGAGTGCTCAGCCGAAAATCCAGGGCTGAGGAAAAGGAATTTGAATCTCATAATAGAGAACAGCATATTTCTCATTAATTTTAGAATTTTAGATGTTGGTTTCTTGGTTGGTTTGCTTGTTTATTTAGATGTGGAATGAGGCTGTAATGTGCTGAGGAGCTGTCTGAAACAAGACTGACAGGAAAAGCACCCAGTGCAGCTGCACTCCAGACTCGGGGAGATCTCCAGTTTGCCTTGGTAGGAGTTGTTGCACCAGAGGGAAGTGCAGAATCAGCTCTTTGGTGAGGCTGAATCTCAGATAAACAAAGAAGTGGTGTAACTCTGCTGGTGTAACATGCTGAGACCTAGGTAACTGATGGATTTAAGAGTAAGGCTTTTTGCTCAGACAAGTGCTTTGCTTTGCTCTCGGTGAACACATCCATCTGACTCGCCTGAATAAGCTCCAGACAACTGCAGTGAGTCTTTCAGGATAAAGTTTTGGAGTGGGCTTTCTGGAACTACTACCCTCACCTGCACGACCACCAAACTGTGTGTTCCAACTGTGTGTTGTGTTGGATTGGGCTGTCAGCTCCTTGGAGCAGTGGCACTGTGTCCACACAGCCACTTGTTTGGAATCCTGTCTAAGGATTTTAGGGATCTGGATTACATCTCTGTAGTAAGTGCAGCAAGCTGATAAAGGTGAAAGTAGATCCAGGGCTATGGGGCATGGGTCAGGCTGATCTTGGTGACACAAAGGGAAGACCTTCCTCCCTCCTTTGTTACTTTTCTTCTTCCCACCATGTGTCTTTTTGTTGCTTTCACTGAACTGGTTCTCTCCTCATGGAAGTACAAATTCAGGTGCTGCCTTCTCTTCTGGGAGCTTCCTGAGCTCACTCATCTGACAGGAAATTAAATTAAGCCTTCTGTTTGAATATGCTGTGTTTTTCCATAACAAAACAAGAGAACTTTCCAATAGAAAGAAAACAAATAATTTTCAAAGTATGATTTAAAATATTTGCTTGGCTTGGGTTTCTAAGCACTTGCTAAGCACAGTTCAGGCAAATTTGGTATTGACACCTTTACAAATAAATACATAATTTCTATTGGCTTATAGGGCAGTAAAGGATTTTTTTCTAATGACAGGTATTGCTGCCAATCACTAATGTGACCAGGAACATGGTCAGAGCCCAGTTCAACAGAGCATTTAGCATAGACACATGCTTAAATGAACACAATTTTCAGCAGGTGTTTTAGATGCACTGATTTTTATGATTTTGAGTTTTGAGATTGTGAGTTGAACTTGGATGTTCCTTGTGGGTCCCTTCCAGCTCCAGGTATTCTTTGATTTTCTGATGGTTATTTAAAGATAAGTTATAAACAGGGCTGAAACCTTGGGGCCATGGATTCCAAATGGATTTTGGGGTAAATGTGTGGGTACATGGTACAGTCACGTAATGTGCCGATGCAGATTTGTGCTGCAGAAGAGTGTGAGAGTAAGAGAACTGAATCCCTCCAAGAAGGCTCCTGGAAATGTGAGACAGGAAGAGAGTTTTCTCTTCCAGGCCCATCACAAGAAGGAAACACACCCTAACCACTACTGATTTTATGTTAGCTGACCTGCAATGAACAGCAGGCTGAATCAGGCATCTTTGCCATATCAAAGGCATCTATATCAGAACTTAATAGCAAATCATTGCAGACATCAAAACCCCAAACAAATCCAGCCAAACAACAAACCAGCACTTTCTGGTAAACTCTTTTGGCTAGGGGCTGCAACCGAGAAGCTCCCTCACCCCACACATACTGTAGTTATTAATGGCTTGTCTTCTCACGTGGGACACTGCACTAAAATGCATTCTTGGGGGTGCTGAAGTGAATGTTCATTTGGGTCACCAGTAATGTAAGTTTAATTCGCTTAGCCTGGCCCCAAGGGGAGTCCACATTTCCCTTTTACTTTTCCATCATCCTAAAAAACCATAAAACAGTACCAAGCAGTTATATAACACCATTCATCTCCTGGAGCTCTAGGAACAATTGCATCACATTCTTTGTACAGGCAGGGTAAAGAAAATGCTGTGGAAGGGAAGACCAAGCCTTTCAAAGGGGGACAGGGCTCAGAGAGGCACAAATAGGAGTGGGTTTGGTTGGACTGAGAGGTCTAAAATGTGTATCTCAGGGAAGAGAGATTCCCCCTGTGGTCTCTTGCATGACTCTGGGTGGCTCTGCAGGCAAGGACTGGATGCCAGCAGCTGTGCACCATGGTCCATCTGCTGGGGTCACTGAACACAGAGGGGACTTAATGCTGCTCTGAGCAGCACAAACAAATCCCTTTTTTGTGTGCTCTTTTCATTCTTTTAATTTGGGCTCTGTAAAGAGAACATGGCAGTTCTGCTGGCTGTTCCCTGGCCTCTCCAGCTGCAGATACTGCTGATCTGTGGAGGTGGTGCTGACACATTCTCCAGGCACTGCCCTTCACTTCCCATTAGGAAGCAAAGGACATGTCAGAACACTCTCAGCGGGAGACGCGTGTGTGCACAAAAAGTCTGGCTCTTCTGAAACCTACCCCAGAATCAATGAGGTTGGAAAAGACCTCAAAGGTCAGTAAGTCTGACCTGTGACAGATCACTTTGTCAACTGAACCAGTGCACTGAGTGCCATGTCCAGCTGATTCTTGAACACCTTTGAGGATGGTGACTCCACCACCTCCCTGGGCAGCTCATTCCAATGCCTGACAATCTTTTCTGTGAGGAAAGTCATCTTCCTGATCAGTGTTAGTGAAGCTGATGCTGAGGTCAAATCAGGAGAGCGTTTAGTGGCATGTGACAGTGCCACTGAGCTGTGGTGAGCTGCCTAGCTGACATCTGATCCAGCCATTTAGCAAGATGCCATGAACAGGAGTGGAATTTGGCAGGGGCCTCGGGGTGGTTGCTGCCATATTTAGGGAATAACGGAAGGAGGGCTTTAAGCACCTTATCAAGAGTTTGGCCTTCCCACTTGGCCAGCAGGATCAGAGTGTTGTGTGGCAGGCAGGGTGTGGGGGAAGCCACAGGAATAACGAAGCTGATCCCCTGCAAGACAGAAGGGCAGCAGGGAAATGGGGAGATGAAGCTCTAACAGCCTTACTCCACAGCTACAGATGTCCAAAAAATGAAATAGAAAAGATGTTTATAATAATCTAGTCTGTGACCAATTAAAATAATTGTTCCAAAATCATTCTGCCATGACATTTACTATATACAGCACCACTAAATATTTTTTTTAGATTGTGCCATTTAGTCTGTTTGCAGGTTCTGTAATGTTTGGTTTTTGGTTGCTTTGTTTGTAGTTTGTTTCTTTTGTTTTGCGGTTTTTTTTGCTTTCTTTCTGTATGCATTAACTGGTCCCCAGTTCTTCTGATCATCTTGCTAAAGTTATGTTTCTCTGGCCTAAATTCTCTGACACTCTACAGTGGATTTCGGTCATGCCACCTGACGTCAGTGTATCAGCTCATTACATGGAATTTCTCCAGTAACTCTATGGGCCCATTGACCGGAACATACCTAATATTTATATGATTAAATATTATGAAAAATATTATTATAGTAGCCATTGAAATAATATGAAATAAAAACTTTTCTGTTAATTGGAATAGGGAAAAAATAAAGCTGATAATGATATGACTAAGGAATTAATTGGAATTAGAAGTTTTGAAGAGAAATACCAACTTGTTTAAAGAAAAAGAAGGCTTCAAACTGATAGAAAGTAGGTTTAGACTGGATATTAGGCAGAATTTTTTCCTTGTGAGGGTGGTGAGGCCCTGGCACAGGTTGCCCAGAGAAGCTGTGCATGCCCCAGAAATTATCGAATAGTAAAATGACTATCCTTCCTAGATGGCAACAAAGTGTTTTCATTAGAGCTTGGGCTTCCTAGCACACAGCCTTTATGGTTACTGCAGAATTAATAATTTTCCAGATAGAATTTAGAATTTACCAAAAGTCATCTGCAAGTTGTCTTCTGTATAAATAATTCACAGTCATCAGGGGGATGTTTCCAAATAAATCAGTTTTAACACTTGATTGACAGGAAGAAGAGAAAAAAGATAGATATATCTTATTTCTGTGCTTCAACTGTGGTGTGTCATGGAGATTGTCATTTGCAATATTCCGGAAAACAGCTGTGGTTGTCTTAAAATTGATATTAGAAAGAATGTTCCTGGAGAATCACCTTGGATGAAAGCATACAGGTAATAATTTCCCTCTCAAGACAGTGATTACACTGATCTTCTCCAGTTTTCTGACAAAGCCAGTTTGGACATAAATGTTGAAATATAAGGGCTCTTCTCTCAAATCCCATGTCCAACCCTGGCCAAGAATGGTGGTTTCCTCACTCCTGTGGGCAATGGAACCTTGCAGCTCTTCTCATGACAATACAGCTGCATAATAAATACTCATGTCAGGGTTGATGTTTCCATGAAGATGGTGGAGGAAAATATGGGATTTAAATGGACTACATTGGTCTAAGGGTCTGGTGTTTAGAAGGAGCAGGTAGAATTTCTTCCTTTGCATAAGTTTTCACTGGAGTGAGAACTCCAGTGGTGGTGTCCTAGCACGCAGTAATTCCCCTACAAAATATCACAAAATCCATACCAGGGCTTGATCTCCCTCTCCCTCCTCCCTGCTTAAGTATAGGTAGAAATGCCTGTGATTGGAAAGGTGAAAAATTATTTGAATTATTTAAGCAACATAAACTTATAATTGTTTTTACTGTCTTGTTTAAAACTATTTGAAAATTTAATGGGGTGTGATTGAATGTGATACATTTAACAGGAATTTGCAGAGCAAATTGTATGAGTTTCTCAGTTCAGAAAACACAGTAATTTTCAAGGCAGTGCTGCACAAGGGGGCTGTTAAAAGGAAGGCTATTGTGAAAATACGTGGTGTTTTATTATGCAAGAGAATGGTGCAAAGAAGCGGGGAGTCTGGAGTGTGACAAAGCTTATTCTTGGAAGGAATGCCCTCTAGCTTAAGCTTAGCCTCTGTGCTTTGAAGGAGAGAGTGTTCCTTGAGCCACAGAGGAAGCAAAGGGAAGAGCAGGAATCGGCAGCTGAGATATCCAAACATTTGACTGAGAAAGGGATGGTGGCTCTCACAGTTGTTTCTGGGGAAGAGATTTCAGACACTGGGCAAAATACCTGCACAGTATCTCTCAGGATCATGTTTTAAAAGTCTGCCCAATGCATTGAAAGGATACAAGTACCTGCCTTTAAGACAATGTGCTGAAGTGTGGATCTACGGCCAGCACTGGCATCTTCCAGCAGGCCTGGCAAAGTAAATTCCAGTAACCAACAAAATTTGGGTCAGATTGCCCTTTCCAACTTGTCTCCTAGAGTATCTCCATCTCAGTGATACATACTTACAATGGAGCAGAGTCTGAGAAGTGCAGAATTCTGGAGCCGGAGAGAGAAATCTCTCTGGAAGGCTTGGAAACCCTCGGCATTTCAAAATAGCATTTGCACTGCTTCTTGCTAGTGGAAAACGGGGTAGCTCTGTTCTTAAAAAGGAAGCTGGATATTCCACTGAAGGGGAGATACAAATTCTCATAGACATCCTGACTGCATCTATATTAGAAAACGAAATGTGCCCAGGACCATTCCCTGGCACTGAGGCCAGCTGGCAGGAGACAGGCTGAGCTCCTGCTGCCAGAGGCTCGCTCTGAAACAAGGTGTTGAGCACTCAGCCTGCTGGGCTCTCTTCCTGGCCTCTGCTCATGCCCACATCGTGCCTAAGAAGTATTCTGGGAGAGAGTGCTTGGGTACAGACTTACCAGCGTGACCAAGAGCCTTGAAGTGTAGTTGATTGTGATTAATTGCTTGGGAGCATTCTCTCAAACTCTTGAGGTGGCAAGTGTAGATACAGCCCTGCTTTGATGCCTCTTGCCCTCAGGTATTTTGGGGCATCTTAAAAGCTTTACATTTCCCCCTATTGGCACATTCTTAAACAATAATCAGTCTCTATTCACTGAGAACAGTTATTCCTGCCAAAATCAGTTCTCATTTAATTCTGCTTCCACCTGCACTCATCTATATGCAACTCTAACTAAAAATCATCAGGCTCTTCCAGCTGCACACAGAGGAGCACAAGTGGATATGACAGTGGGAGTGGGGTACTGTTGCTTTGGTTTTTGGCTGATTTTCCTGTTGGCTGGCCCTAGTGTAGGCTGTATCTTGTGTTTCAGTCACTGCATCTTCTAACTGCTTAGAATTACAGCTGAGGCCCTGTTGGCCATACATATGCCCTGGTCTTGCTGTCCAGCAGGATGCATCACAAAATGACTGGAAATTAAAAAAAAAACAACCACCCAAACAAAAAAACCCCAAAAACAAGGAAGGGTGGGGACACTCTGCATTCTAGTGCTGGAGAAACCAAGGACCACCCAGCACAGGCAGAAAGTGGGCCAGCACTAGAATTCTTCCGTGGCTTCAAGGTGAGCCTACATGCCAGTGGTACCCAGGGAATGGAACATGAGTTAAATTCAGTCAGAGGGAGAAGAAAAGGTAAAGTTCCTACATTCTTCTGCTAAAGTAGAAGTAAACTTCCATTTAAAATCTGTCCTGTATCCATGGGTCTTGACAGCTCTAACTACAATAGTTTAAGATGTCAGTGCTGTCAACCACCCTAAGAAGATAGTGAGAAGTAAATCACTCTGACGGGATCACTAAGGACAAGTGAACCTATTGATGGGATTTTTTCTTCAGCATATGAGTGGGCACATGGTTTAGTGTGGGTGTCATATAGCAAAGACCACCAGAATGTGGAGGTTGGTGGTACACCACCTGGGAAAAAATGATGGAACTTTTTGTGCCAGGGTATCACTCCATGAGGTCTATTTCATCAAGTAAGGCTGAAAACTCTATTTATTGTATTTATGTGTTAATATTTAGAGACAGGACACATAGTGAAAATGCACATGTAGAACACATGAAGATTGGCAAGAAAGCAAAAGTGTAATTCAGGTGCCAAACACATCCCGGAGGCGAGCAGATGCGATCATCATCACAGCCAGTAAAGAAAGGAGGGCTTTCTTATTATTTCCCAGAGGGACAGCAGTTGTAAAGTCATTTTTGTGGCATTCATGGAAATTTATATTTAAAATATCTCAGAAGCACGCCCTGCACTCTGTTCACTCTGTAGCTGCAGATTAATCCTACTGAAGGCAACTGGATTCCATTCCAGGAATCCTGCTCAGATAGACTTGAGCTCTGCAGTCACATCCTTTGTTTTCCTTGACTCCTGACAGCCAAAATTAAACAGAGATCTCTCTTAGCAGTGAGGGAGTGTGCTGTGGGCACGGTGTGGGAACAAGATCACTTCTTGCCTAGCCTCAATGTGGCCAAATGGCAGCATGGCATGTCCTGGCTGCACTTGTCCCTCAGGTGAGGCAGGTGATGCTGGGGAGGGGTGTGAAGGGTCCGAATTTGGAAGAGAAAATAATCAGAGACTGATGACTGGAACAAAATGCTCAAGCCAAAATGCTTTCTCCCTAGGGAAGCTCTCCCACAGCCAGATGCAGTGTTGTTTAACTGTCTGGATTTCATTCCAGGACTGCACGTGGCTCTTAAGGTCCTGCCTGAAACTTTTTTTGTCTGCTGTTGGGTAGCAAACCCAAATAAACAGGAAGTCAGGCCTGAACAGGAGTGTCACATATCATCCACTTCTCATCCCTGTAAAACCCATCCCCATTCCCCTGTCTGATTTTCTAATTGAATCATCATGGCTGTAAAATCACACCGTAAAATTTCCTCCTCTCATTTGCAGAGAGCCCAGAGGCAGGAGCTAGTGTAACATACTTGGAATTTGTTTTCCTTTTTAGAAGGGGCTTGCATTTTGGGTAATTTTTTTTTTTCCTGGGCTAATGTACGTCTGATGTCAGGCTCCCCAGATGAGAATGGTTAGACTGGAGTTGACATTTTTAGAAATATGTGCGAATGGAAAAATATCCTGGGAGTGCTGCCAATGGCTGATTTTGTAAAGTCTTAGTCTGTCTTGGATAGGAACCATGAGCTGGGTACCTGTACTGAAAAAAAACCTTACTCATAAAGTGCCTTCTCAATTTAAAGAGAGGGCAGGTGTGAATTTCAATGTGCTGTGACTCAGCCAGGCACTATTCAATTCCCCTTTCTGATCAGATGACAAACAGCCAGTTAGCATCTTTCCCAAAGGGAGGTACAGAGACAGGAGAAGTTCCTGGCAAAAAATGGATTTTCCAAGGTTGAACTGTGAAGTTGTGCAGAAATATCTGCCTGATCTGTGGCTGTTGCTTCCAGTTTGGTAGTGACATGACTGGGACAAGACAGCTTAGAGCTGAGCTGGTTTGCAGCAAGCCAAACCTGCAGCTTTCTAATTCCCATCGAGCTGGTGGAATTTGGAGGATGAGTGCGGCCGATTCACGGTGCTGCGAATGTCAGCAGTTTTCATAGGCTTGGTGGGGGGCAGGCGTTTGCTGCCTCATCAGAGCAAATGCCTTGTTGGCAGGTGGCAGGCTCACACTGAGCAGGCAGGGGCTGGCACAGGGGCCAAGGCAGCGCAGGGCGGGCACTGAAGGGTGCAGCATCAGCTCGCTGCAGACAGACGGCTCCATCTCCAGCCAGGGCTGCAGGCAGCCCCCGCTGAGCTGCTGGCTCAGGATCTTGGTGGGAGCCTGGAGCTGCTGGCTCAGGATCTTGGTGGGAGCCTGGAGCTGCTGCTCTCTGCTGAGGCCAGTGCTCAGGGAGCAGCTCCATGCTGAGCCTGCCCTGCTGCCCGGCAGGATCAGGATGTGCTGAGCCAGCCCTGACTGGGTGCTCCAGCGAGCCAGCACTGCTCTCCTCCAGCTTTGGTGGGCACATCAGCCATCCCAGGACAGTGGCAGGGTGCTTTTGTGCACACCATCCTTCTCCCATCCTGTCCTGGTTTAGGGCAAATTTGGGAGGAAACATCCAAAGGGGTTCCTCTAGAAAGCAAATTCAAGCAGCCCCTCACCCAACCAGTTCGGGGAAAAATTTCCTTGGAGAAAAGTGGAAAAACCCTGTTTATTTAATAGGCAAAGCATTCACCAGCACAAAAAATTTGAACAATAATAACCCATAAAACGTCTTGCCAATCTGAAGAGATGACAAACTCAAACAGTCCCCTTGGTGGCTGCAGCTCGGCTCCCTCAGTCTCTGATCAGTCTCTCCAGTGCTGGAAATGTCGCGGCCCAGGCCCGGCCAGGGGGGCCACAGGTGGAGCTGCCGGTGCTCTTCTGGGTGTTCAGTCCAGAGCAGATTTGAGCAGGCCCAAGAAAAAGAAAAACCACAGTCCAGGGAACTTCTCTGCCTCAGCTAGCTAAATACTAACTAAAAGCAAAGGAGAGCTCTGCCCTGCTGTCTGTCCATGCTGCACACAACACAGTCTGGGAGAAGGATGCAGGGAAGCAAGTGCAGTTCCTGAAAACAAACTGTGCACTTCTGCTCTCCCTGATTTGCTCTCGGAACCAGTCTAAAAGATGCAAAACTAATTTCTGGGCTAAAAAGACAAATGGGGATATGAGCATCATAAAGTCACTGCAGGACACATCCCTCTCTCTCTTCTGCAGGCTCAGCAGGCTCTGCTTCATCATCACCTCCCTGCTGATTCCCATACTCCAGGCTGAGTGGATGGGGCTGTGCCTTGTGCTCCTTATTCAACAGTTGTCTTCAAGGTATTTATCAACCACCTGGATGCAGGAGTTGAAGGCACCCTTCAGCAGGGTTGCTGGTGATGCCAGTGTGTGCCATGGAGTCCGTGTTCTGGCCCTGGCAGGGCTCTCAGGCTTGGCTTTTGTTGGGGGTGGTTCCCCACATAGGGGCACCATGGCTTAGTGGTGGCCTTAGCAGGAAGTTTAGGTACAGCTATTTTCACACACAGTTGGCTCTGTGGAGCACTGCAGAAATAGGTTTATATCAGCTCTGCAGATAGCAGTGGACTGAGCTGGGTTCAGTCTGGAGAAGGTTTTGGTGGATTTTTAGTTACTCTTTTGTTCATCAGTAGTTTTTGAACTTGTTAGTCATTTGCAACCAGCTTTGGCAAAAGAACACTGGCCTTGAAGAAGATAAGGTATCTTCTTTTTACAGCTTTTGGAAAGGTAGCTGGCTGCTTGGGGGAAAGAAAGACTGAAATTGAAACTGCTTCTCTTAGGCAAAAGCTGTGCCGTGCCCTGTTGCTCCATCAATGCAGGAGAGACCGTGATATGTTCACAGACTTTCCTGAAGTGCTACTAATTAGATGGGATTTACAGCAAGAAGCAGAGTTGTGCTTAGAAAAAAGGCAAACGGTGCCTTGTATCTGGAGGCAGAGTTCCTTCCTTCCTTCCTTCCTTCCTTCCTTCCTTCCTTCCTTCCTTCCTTCCTTCTAATACTTTTGAGAGGCCTGATGCCCTCCCTCCCTCCCTCCCTCCCTTTCTTCCTTCTGCCACTCCCTCCCTCTTTTAAATGTTGAGGAAAGAAAGCCTTGTGCTTAAAACTTGTATCCTTTTCTGCTGCACTGCAGTGGTGAGCTTGGAGGGGCAGGAGGAAGAGAGGGAAGGCTTTACCAGGGAAGAGTTTACAAGGATGGATCCCTTTGTTTACATTCTTAGGCTGTGCTCATCATGGATTCTCTGGATGAGACCCTTCTAGCGATGCCATATAAAATGTGGCTCGTAGCCCTCATGTATTGTCTCTCTGTGAGCAGTGAAGCAGCTGGGTATTTTAAAAAGAAAATATAGGTGCATATATATCAGCAATGTGTGACTTCTGAAAGGAAAGTGCATCTCAGAGCTGCCCTTTGTCCTCAAAACTTTGGCCCCTGAAGGAAGTGTCACTTCCTGGTCCCTTATGGTGGGAGGGTTTGCTGTGCTTGAGGAAATAATACCAATTGCTGTAAGTATTTGCTTGGGGCTCTGAGCTGATGGCTTTTTACACCTTGGGCCTTGTTTCTTCAGGGCTGAAGTCTAGGGCCAGTCCTGTGCAGTTGTTTATCAGTGACCTGGATGCAGCAGTTGAACACACCATGTGAAATTTGCTGGGAGGCACTACTGACTTTCTACAGGGCCAGAAGGCTTTGAGAGCTTGGAGATTTGGTCTGTGAGCCATGAGGTGAAATGTAACAAAACAAATGCTGGATTCTGCACCTGGAACAGGGGAATGCTGGGCAATATACACTGGGCAAGGGGTGCTTAGACAGTTGGGCCCTTCCAACTGAAAATACTCTTATTTTTTGTTCTATTTTCTAAAGCTATGAATCACTCTGGAGAGAAGGGCAGTCATGCTTGATTGGTTCACACAGAGGCAAATCTGGGTGAGGATCAGAGGCATTTGATGTGCTGCCATTGTTAAGAAAGGCTGCAGAATTTTGTCAGTGGTGGATTTCTGGTGAAATCTGTTCAAAACCAGTGATGAAATGCTCACCAGACCAGACAAAGGCAACACTTCTGACTTTATGCCATGCAAAGCACATGGTGTCTGTACCAAATCAGTGGGGAAGAGGAAGAGCATCCTGTTTGTAGTCTGATTTTTACATTATTCTTACAATGCTGTGCTGACTCATGACTGTTGAATGCTCAGCCTGTGTTGAACACTCACCCTCTCTCAAAAAGCAACCTGATTTTAAAAGGTAGGAACTTCTGCAGAAGAGAGGCAGAGGCTCAAACATCCTTGCCTTGAAGTCCGTCATGGCTTCCAGGTCTAGAAAAATCTTCAGTGAAAGCCATGTATGTGTTTTATTTTCCCTTTATGTTCTTTTACCATGGTAAAATAAGTGTAGCAGCTTGCTGCAAAACAAATGGAATGTAATCTGCCATTTTTTTCTCTTGACCATTTTGAAATAGTCTGTTCAAATAGCTAAAGAATGGCATGCAGGCAGTTTGTGAAATCATTTTGCATGAAGGGATTTCAAAAAGCTTCCCCAAAAGCTACCTACAAGTTATTAACTCACATTTGGGGACCATCTGCCCAGTGGCTTTTCAAAATAATGCTATAAGCACACAGGCTAAAAGCAAGAAATGTCTTACAAAAGCATATCTTCCAGAATAAAATTTAAAAAAAAAGGAAAAAAATACAAAATTAAAAAAAAAAAAAAAGAAAAGGCAAAATCTACCATAACTGAACCTTACCTTCTGTTATATGCCAGGTGATTAATCAAATTTGGGAACAGAAGTGTATCTGGGACCTATTTTGCTCCTGCTACATTTGTTTGGGGAAAATGCAGTGCATGTAAAAGGGGCATTACTGTGGCTCTTCAGATTTTACAGGGAAGAATTTAGAGCAGTTTTTCTTCTCTGGAGAATGACCAGAGATTGGAGAGGTATTTTTCTAAATCAGTAAGGCTTTACCTACATGGGAACACTTGGGAAGCATAATCTGAATGGGAATCAGAAAAATATACTTCTTAATTACAATGGCTCAAATTGTTGCACACACCTTTGTGGAAAATCGCATCTGGAATAATGGTAGGCCTGATTTATGTGTAACTGAGTCCACTTTGGAATACTAAAACAAATTTAATCTCTATTATTTTAAAGAAGAATGGCTGTGCAGGGACTAACCAGGACAAACATGGCTTTTTCCTCAGTAGACAGTCCTCATTTTTAAAAGTCATCTCAGAATTCAGGGAGGACACTGGAGTCATTGCAAACAGACATGCCGTCTCCATAATTTGTTGTCCACAAAGGGAACACTTCAAAAAGGTGCTGAGCAACATTTTTTTGATGTGCTGCATTCCTTTTATCACCTGTGGGTGTTGAGGGCCATCAGTATCACCCATGGTGAAGTACAGGTGGCATTGAGGGTGACCTGTGCTGCTCAAACACCACTTGTGTCGTAGCTGTTACCAAATTTCATAGGCATTGAATAAAGAGTAACTTAATCCTAGAAGGGATGAAAAAACCTTTACCATTCATAGCTGCAGAGTACTAACCCCAGGGATCAATCCAGGATGGGAATAATAAATATCCATACAAAAAGGCTGAGAGAATTGGGGTTGTTCAGCCTGAAGAAGAGAAGGATTGGGGTGACCTCATTGTGGCCTTCCAGTGCCTGAAGGGAGCCCACAGGAAAGATGGAGAGAGACTCTTGACAGGGCCTGGAGTGACAGGACAAGGGGGAATGGCTTCACATTGACAGAGAGCAGGTTTAGATTGGATATTGGGAAGAAATTGCTCCCTGTGAGGTGGTGAGGCCCTGGCACAGGGTGCCCAGAGAAGCTGTGGCTGCCCCATCCCTGGAAGTGTTCAAGGCCAGGCTGGACGGGGTTTGGAGCAAGCTGGGCTAGTGGAAGGTGTCCCTGCCCATGGCAGGAGGTTGGAACTGGATGATCTTTACCAACCCAAACCGTTCTGTGATTCTGTGACTGGAATTTGGGCCAGAGAGATGTCCACTCCACCCTTACTTGATTGAAATTGTGTTTCAACTCTGAAGACCTATTTTGCTGTAGAATTGAATGGATGTTTTGCAACTGGCTTCAGCAGAGAGAGGATGAAATAGCACTGGTACTGATTTTGGAAAAGTTTCCCACTGCTGGTTGGATGGAGCAGGGGCTTGTCTGAGCCCTGTTTTGAACTGGCGGCAAAAATCACTTTTGAAAAGGATACGGATGAGGCAGTTATTCCCCACGGTCAGCCTGGAGCCTAAACTATGAATCAGTCTGTTTCTGTGGTCTCTTATATAAGTTATATGTCACTGTCAGTCCATACTGGGAAAAATGGAGCTGGAGAAGGTGGGAACAATTCTAGGCAAATGGGACTTTTGGACTTTGCTTAAGAAAACTTACCTGGGGGGTTGCAAGTGCTGAACTGATGTGTAAAGACCTTGTGTAGATTCACAGCATGCCAGATTAGTGCTTACTATTTGAAAAGATAGCTGGAATAGCAATCTATTCCATGTTTTTATTTTCTGTGATTTATAATCTGGATATTTCCTTCAGTGTCCTGGCCCTTTGGAATCCAGTTCAGTTTGTGGCTTCTCTGATTACCTGTCACTAAGTTCCGTAGCCTAATTACATCTTTTGTTAGAAAGTAATTCCTTTTCCTGCTTTTAAATTTTCTGCTGTGGTTAATTCACACATCTCCTGTAAGGCTTCTTAGTCAGTTTTAAGCTCCAGCACCTAAAGCTGGATCCTAAAATGGGCTGATCCACAGATTACTGTAAAGATGATATTTTCACTTGCACTCTCTTTTTCTCATGCTCCCTGTCAAGGTTACAGCTGTGACTGCACCCTGTGTAGTGAACTCAAGCCTTCACTTTGCAGGTAGTGAAACTCTTCACTGGTGGTCTCTCACAGGTGGAATTTAGAGCACTGACTCTAAGTGGTAGCAGCCAGGTCTCTTGAATATTCACTGTTAGTTAAGTTTTAGCCTGATTCAGATTTAAATTTGGGCTGGTTTCTTTTTAACCAGTATCACTATAAATACCCAGAATGTGTTTTTTCAGAACTCAGACAAAAGTTTAGATCTCTGTGATACGTGAGGATTTTTTCTTACATGTTATGCAGCTGCAAGTTTTACTGGCCATTTTGCTGTATGTTCAGCCAGCTTTCTCCTCTTTCTCTGAAGAATCTCAACATTCCTTTTGTCCCAACTACTGTAAATGAATTATCATTTGTAGACTATTCTTCTGTCTTTCCAAAGAAAATGAAAATATTCAGTGGAACACAAGCACCAGGGAGCCTTGCCTGGTCTTCCCCCATGATTATACCAGGTGTGCCAGGTGTGACTGAGAAGGGGCATTCAGCCTTTCTTGAAGCAGGTGCAGGCTTCACAGGAACAAATCCCTTTCAGTACCTGAAGGGACAAAGATGGAGAGAAATTGTTTACAAATGTAGTATCAGAACAAGGGGAAATGGTTTCACATTGACAGAGAACAGGTTTAGACTGGCTGTTAGGAAGAAATTGTTATCTGTGAGGTGGTGAGGCCCTGGCACAGTTGCCACAGAAGTTGTGGCTGCTCCCATGCCCTTTCCTAAAGATCTTTTGTCCCTTTTCAGTTTGTGAATGGCCTGGTTCTTCCTACAGCCACCAGAGTCATTAACAGTATTGTCTCACCATGCTGCCCTGTTAATTCTGCCAGCCTGCGTGAGTCACAGCAACACCTCCCACAAGCTCTAGCAGCACCTGTGGAAGTCACACACTGTCAGGCTCAACACTGCCTTGTGCCAGCCTAAATTTGCCTTTGTCATAGGCAAACCTGAACTGATGCTACATTTCATGAGGGCAGTGGCTGTTGTTTGAATAAAGCCTGTGTTTTTCTGAAGGAAAGGTGCTCCAGGTCTACATTCCAAGTTCACAGAGCAAAAGTCTGTGCTCACAGAGCCTGTGTGGGAGCAGGAACAGAGGAGAGGCAATGCCACAGAAAGATTGCTCTAATACTGCTGAACATACCAAGGTTGGTCTAATTAAGCCAGAGGTGAAAGTGTTAATCTAGGCCTTGCCATGGCAGCCAAAGGGTGCACTTTAGGCATTTGCCAATATCTGACTCAAAACCAGTAAGTCACAGTCCTGACACAGTGGAAGACACTTGGTGTGGTGCGACTGACTTCATGGGGGTCACAACTGAGCTCAGGACTCAGTTTAGACATTTTGGACAGCACGGTTCAAGTGTAGGATACTGATCTCTGCCAAGAACTTAAAACTGAATGGAGCCACTACAGAATCAGGAAGTTCCTTAGGAAAGTTTGTTAGACTTGTCAGTATTGACACTGGATTTCAGATGTATATTTGCTTCATTACTCTTTTGATAAAACCCCTTAATAAGCAAGTCTTCTCTCCATCTGGTGCTGATCTGACTTAAAATACAGCAAGATTGGCAACTCCTTAATTTATGGACAGGATAAGTATAAAATTTGCATAAATCAGTTAATACTAGAAAGTACAAAACTTGTAGGTTCTTGAAAAAGCAAACTGTGAACCTTTCCTCTTAGGACAGAAACTCTTTGTGAGATGAAGAAGTATCTCACACATTTCTCATGACAAAATATCGAGTAGTGATATTTGGGTTTTTCAGATTCCTTTCCCATTAATTCTTGTTCCAAATATAGAACTATACTTGTCTTGAAACTGGTGACACTTTGTATTCAAGGCAGAATTCCCGCTGTTTAATGATGTGGTTTTATTTTTAAGGCTTTAATCTTACATCAATAATTTTAAGTGCTTTTCAGTGATGCTCTGAGCGAGGAACTACCATCCTTCTTTGTTGTTTTCAGTGCCAGATGACATTTTTATCCAATGATAGGTATCCATTTGCCATGAAGATTGAGTTCCAGGAATGCAATGTACAGATGTGAGGCAATTTTGATCACTGCTCTGTGGAAATTATCATTTTACTAGTTAGTTTACCCTCTGGATTGCAACTCCTGCTTCTGAATTACTAGAAGGAAATCATACTAGCTTTATTATTTTTTTTCTGGAATATTAAAAATCTTGTTTAAAATTAACTACCCTGATCTAGCTTGTAGGAACTGCAAGTTTCCGTCTGTGAGAGTGGCAAAGAGCTCACCTCCCATATGACTGAGGAAACCTTTGCCAGAGAACTCTGGATTGAATCAGGAATGTTTCCATGAAAAATGTACCTTCCAAGCACCTAACAGCCTCCAGAAAAAACAGTTAATGGAGAAAGTCCCTTGCTTTTCTCTATTCCATTTGACAAAAGTGTCCCTGCACCTTCCTTTCCTTGTGTTTGGAGAAGAGTGGGAGGAAGTGCAGAGACCAGCTCCATGTGAATGGAAAGCTGCTCTTTGCAAGTAATTTCCTGACTCTTCTGAGTGATGGCTTTCAGAGAATCCTTAGGGCTGGAAGGGACCTCTGGAGCTCATCCAGTCCAACCCCCCTGCCCAGGCAGGGTCACCCAGAGCAGGTGACACAGGAACACACCCAGGCAGATTGGGAATGTCTCCAGAGGGGGAACTCCAGGCCCTCCCTGGGCAGCTGCTCCAGTCCTCTGCCACCCTCAGTGGAAAGAAATTCTTCCTCATGCTGAGGTGGAACTTCCTGTGTTTAGTTTATGGCCATCGCTCCCTGTCCTGTCATTGAGCACCACTGAGGAGAACCTGGCACCATCCTGTTGACACCCTCTTTGAGATATTTTTATGCCCTTCCCTGACTTTCTGTGCACCTCAGGTGATGAGACAGAGCTGAGAAGTAAGATATGGAAAGGATTCCTCTGGATTCATAGAGTCCGCCTAGAACAACTGCAAAGACAGGTTCAGGACAGGACCTTGCAGCTCAGGACAAACCTTACTCTAAAGAGCTGCCGACAGGTGTTTGATAACAAAAAACTTGTTTAACTCAGTAGTACCAAGGAGCCTCTCTGTTAAACAGAAAGCTTACAGCAGGACACTGCTGCATTAACAAGATTTTTCTCTGGCTGCTCCAATTCCCCTTTAGCTTTCTCTCACTCTCTCTCTCTCTTTTTTTTTTTTTTTTTTTTTTTTTTTTTTTTTTTAATCATCTTTCAAACTACAGCAGCATTTGTTGTCCTGAGGTGTTGATTCCAGTGGAAGAGATTTTAGTGGAAGCTTCTCCTGCAGTGTGCACAGGCTTCATTTCAGGTCAGTAATCACATCCTCCTCAGCCTCTCTTGGGGCTCTCACATTGATCGACCTCCAGCTGGAGGAATTGTCTGAAAGGAAGGGCATGAATGTTGTGTTGAGGTCACATTTCTAGACTGAGGGTGGACTGAGGGAAGCTTCTGCCCTTTGGATTCGGGGGAGACCTGGCATTTGAATGTGATGTGGGTGTGCAAGCTGTCAGCCTTCCAGCTTCATCATGCACATCTGCCCCCCCCCAGGCAGCCAGTTATGCTGGGGAGGGGACAAGAGGAGAGGGCAGTGGGTGGCTTGAGCTGGTGTTTGAGTTCTCAGCAACAAAGTCTGCTGGATGAGGCTGTGTCACCAACAAAAGGCTCATTGACTGTTCTGAGTCATCAGCAGCAGAACATGTGAAGGACTTGAGTTGATGTGAGGGGGTAGGAAGTCTGCCCCAGGAAAAATCTTGAGAACAAAACATCCATAGAAATAAAACATGCTTTATGTTTTCCAGTGTCTCTCCTGGACAGCCAGATGGGAGAAAAAAAAAAAAGAAGAAAAAAGCAGGAGACCAGGGGATCTAAAAGCTTGTGAGAAAGGGCTATTTGATATCCTTTGCTATGTTTTCTTGGGAAAGCTGGAATAACACTATGGATCACAAGTGATCATTCTGCTAAACTGACTCTAGAACCAAGCAGACACCTTCCTACCTTCTCAGCAAAACAGGGCATTACTTTGGCTAGATAGAGTCAATGGTACTGGAGAGCCCATTGCTTCAGTACCTATGTGAGGGGAATCTTCCTAGTGAGTAGAATTCTCACAGCTGAGTTATGATTCCACTTTCCCCAGATAAATGCCTTTTTTTGGTAAATATTTGGTGGACAAGGCTTCTTTGGCACCTTTCAATAAAGTTCATTTTTGAAAGTGGCAGGGCAAAAGAGGAGGAAACATCTAGAGTGAGATTTATCTGTTATTTTCTGGTGTGAATATTTTTTTTTTAAGGGTGCTATGGTGTCCAGTTGCTGCATGAAGTACTCCCTCTAGCCTAGAGAATATTTGCTTGTTCACAACATTCTGTGCTCTTGACTTCTGACTGGTTTGGAAATGCCCTCAGGAAAATGGAGATGGAAGTTAAGAGAGAGGGAAAGGAAGGAATTGGGATTTTCGAGCAGGGGCTGTTACCACTCCATAAGGAGGTAAGAGAAAATAATTATGCTTCCTCTGATCAGCCTCATTTCTGGGAGGAGGTAGAATTTAGGTTCCTAACTGGCCAACTCAGTGTTACTTCTGGATTTAAAGAGAAACCAGAGTCCGGGCACTTGGGGAACAGAATCCACTGGGAAGTGTGAGTGCAGGATTCTATAGCAGGAGACTCTACTGGGGTTTTGATATTCTGCATTTGGGATCACCGTAGCTACATGTGCAATTAGTAAGGATGTCAACATCTGATTCTTCCTGTGACCTGGCCTTCCCATCCCACATCAGGAGCTGTTTGGCCTCAGGAAGCATCAGCCCTGCTTGTGTGGCATTGAGGACCATATCCCTGAAGTGATAACCAAAAAATGTGTAAGGAGCAGCTCTTTTACTCATCTTGAATTACATTCACCTGTCTCTCAAGAGCCCTTTCCCCCCTCACAGGTTGAGCCCTGCACTTTTACTAAAGGCTGGTGCAGTGCCAGCTTTCCATGAGATTGTCTGGAACTGGGACTTGCATCCAGACATGTCACTAAGGCTGTAAAAACAAGGAAGAACTGCAACCCTTACAATTGCTGAAGACAGTTTGCAACAGCCAGAGCAGGTGTGTGATAAACCAGTAAATTCTGCTGCATCTCTGTGTTTTCCAGAGTGACCTGGAGCTCAAGCAGGAGCGGTGTTCTCCAGACAGCTCTCCACGGCTTCCCTAACACACTAGTGAGCCACGAGACCGAGGCAGAAATTCCAGTGTGGGGAGGGTGTGAGTCATGAGATGGTGAGTGAAGGAAACAGCAGGATAAAAATAACAGAGCCCAGTGTGATGCAGAATATTAATCTCCTGCCCTGTGTTATCCTTGCTTGTATTACAGGCAGCACTCTGCTGTAGTGTAGATGCTCTGCTGCTCAAAACAGATCCCTCCGTGCTACTCAGAAAGATTATGGCTCAGGATGCCAGATTGCAGGGACTCCTAATACTCATGCCCTCAAGTTGGCTGAAAATTCTTAATCAAGACATTCCTGCAGTAGAAAATACGTAATCAAAGAGCGTCAAAATGCTACATTTGTATGTTTAATGTTTACATGAAAATGTAAATTTTAGTTCATTAAATGTCAATTTCGGTCAGTTTGACATCAGCTGAAAAAAATTTATCTATTCGAAATTTAAATGAGTGAAGTCCCTTTCATTTTCCAATCTTTTTTTAGCTCTCCTTCTTCCTTCAAAAGGAGAAAAGAAAGGAGAAGAGGATGAAAATACCATGAAAAACCCACATAATACACAAATTTGATTCTAGCTAAGACAAATCAGTAGGGGGAAAAAGGTAGGAAAAGTAGAATTGGTAAAAAAAAAAAAAAAAAAAAAGCACCAAGTATGTTATTTTGAGATGTGAATCTCTCTTTTCTACTCAAATCTGCCATCATATATGATAGGCCTTGTTCCAAGATCACTCACAACAAAATCAGGATCCCTTCTAGGGAGCATTTCCAGCTCAGCCACTGTGAGATTTCTAACCCACTCCCGTAGACATCTCCTCTAATCACCGGGCAGTGATCTTCAGAGAGCTGGTGGGAGTTTAGGAAACCTCTTACTCTGGTATTTTTCAATCCAGCCAGGAATCTGGGCACCATAAAGACAGGAGGAGTTTTCCTTAACTCCAAAGGGTGCCAGCTCTGGCACTGAGGCTTCACTGCAGATTAACACGTGGGGAGCTCTTCTGACAGAAACTGCCTTTGGCATTTCAGGGTAGGGAGAACTGTTTATTCAGTTCTCCCTGAACTCTCTCTCACTGAACACAGATTCACTTCAAAACCTTTCCAAAGGATTTCACTTTGCTGCTTTTTTTTTTGTTTCTTTTTTTTTTTTTATGTACGTCACCTTTGGGCTTAAGTTCACCTTCAAGACTGTGTAAAGCTTTATCAAAACTGGGGAACAGCTTTCTGAGACAGGCAGGAAGGTGGCTGTGTGGTCCCCATGCTGCAGGATTCACAGGGTGAATGACCAGTATTTGTTGGGCTCTCTCTCCTCTTTGCCCTTTCAGGTCTGCTTTATGAAGTGGAGTGTTTGCACACATGGTGAAAGAAGGCACTGTTCAATTGTGCTGGATTTAAGGAGGGGGGTGTGTGTGTAAAATCATGTGGTTCAGGTGTGCAGTTATGGTCACAGTACTCCTTGCTCTCTTTCAGACCCCATTGAAACCAGCTTCTTTCATCCCAGTGAGCTGAAAAATCCCTTTTTTTTCTGCTTCTTTCTTTTCTATTTTGTCTTACAGAGGCTGCCTGGGAAGCTACTTGGGAATAACTTCTCTGGTTTTAAATATTCTTCTTAAGCAATCTCCTGTTATTTTTTACTTTTATATTTCCATGTATTTAACTTATTCCCGTATACCAAGTCTTTTTTATTTTCCAATGCATAAAGAAAGAAAGACTTATTTTGGAAGTTCTACAAAAATGGAAGTCATTGTAATAATGATTTGATGTCCTTGGAACGCACTTTATTTACTATTTGTTTTTATTAGGACATTGTTTGAACGTAACTTTAAGCCCAATAAGGTTCCAGGACTAATCTCCTGGGAGAGGATATTTATGGTCCATATTTTCAGAGAGGGAGATTGGAAGTAGAAAAAGGCTTAAGTATTTAGGCCTTGCTTCAGCTCTGAAGGCAGGGGAAATCTGCAAATGGTCACTTGACCAGCTGAAGGAGAGGGTGGCATGTGCAGATGCACAGCTCCAAGGAGCACTTGCATTCCACGTGTGCTCATTCCAAGCAGAAACATGGGCCTCAGATTGTGTGCATTACTGCAGGCGAACTGACCTATTTTTCTGGAGAGGAAAAATCTACCATAAAAATCTAATTTGCAAGGATTGTGGGAGTGGAAACAGGCCTGTTTGTTTTTGTTTTTGGTTTTTTTTTCTCTAGGATATTTGGTTATGCAAACAAATTGATGAGGGAGAAACTTCCAGCGGGAAAACCACTGATGGTGCTCAGTGTCAGTTAATTGTAACACTCTTGAAAGGAAAGTGAAATAATGGTGAATTTCTCAGAGAATCCGAGAGTCATAGAATGGTCTGGGTTGGAAAGGACCTTAAAGACCCTCTAGTTCCAACTCCCTGCCATGGGAAAGGACACCTTCCACTTTGTTCTAAGCCATAATTTTGTGTCCAGTGTGGAGCCTAATGGTTTTTCCTCCTTAATTAATGCAGCTTTTTGCATGACACTGTCCTGATTACCTTCCTCCTGCAGACACTGACCATTAGGAAGACACTGTTGCAGAGTCTGAAACCAAACCAGCCTATTCCTTGTTCTCAAGTCCTCTTGGGTTAGAAGCTGATGAAAAACTTCCTTCTGGATAAATAACTGTGAGGTCCCCATCATCCCCAGAATTGGATTCCTTCACTGGGATTGCTGAAACAGTGGTCTGCTCCAAGGTTTCTCTCATAGAAGAATTGTTCAGCTTCACAACAGGAGTGAGAAAAGTTTAAATGCTTTGGGGCTCACTCCCAGGCACAAGACTTCATTACTTGAGCTTTTGTTTGGAAATAAATTGAGTTCTTGTCATAGATTGGGCATCTTATCCCATGCTTCTTACATATCAAACTTTCTCATAATTCTGGAAGAAGATTCAAGTGTTTGTTCTTTTTCTTTTATTGGCACTTGTCTTTCTTTATTTTGTATTCTTGAGATGTGCTGCATCTCTGGAGTTTGTATTTCTACTTTTACCATAAAAATGTTGTACATACAGGTCTAGAATGCATCTGAAGATTAGTATAATTTTTCATGTGACTTTGACTTGAACATTTTTCTGTTTATGTTTATATTGCTATTTCAAATATGTGCATTACCTGTATTCTTTATGCCTGTTCCCCATCTGTAACTTAATAAAATAATGTCCCCATTCTTCAGAATCATATCCTATGTGCGTGACAGTGATAACAGTTTCTGAATAATAGTGACTGATAATTTTAAATGTGCTAATCTATATTTATATGTTTCTATATCTGTATCTGTATCTCTATCTGTCTGTCACAGCCTGAAATTCTTCTGATATGGGATTTGAGATGGAGAAAAAATTACCAGGAAGTGGTAAGCTCAGCTCAGGAATAATTCTTCATAAGTCTCTTTGGACTTGAAAGGTAGATTTTCCTGCTCCATAAAGGTTTATGTTCTTTATTTCAGTTCTCATCCATGGCTAAATTTAGAACTGATATCACATGAATCAGTGGAGTGTCACCCATTTCACCAGGAATTTGTGTGAGGACGGTACTTCCCTGTGCAGCTCTTGGAACTGGATGCTGTAGGACCTGGCCCAGTCTTGTGAGAGTCCTTTAGGCAGATTCTCAGCTCACATAAACCAGCCTCATTTCCTGGACATTAGTGAAGCTCTTCTGGTTTTGCTCACTGAACACCTCAGAGTTTACCTGCATTTAAATACAACTTGTTTCTGTGAATCACAAACTTTTTAAAGGAATTTGGTTGGGTTTTTTGTTTTGGTTTTTGGTTTTTTCCTCTCTACTGAGGAAAAGGATACCAGGACCTGGGAGATCTGTGAGCTGATGGAAGACTTAGCCCTTTAACTAGAGAACTTCTTCCTTGTCACGTGGATCTTCCCATTCCTGACTCCCCTGATTTTCTTTTGCTGGATAGATCCAGTGAGATGCTCAGTTGTGTGCTGAGGCATAGTCCTGACTGACATGAACAGATGCACAAATGGACTCAGGCTTTAATGAGGAGATTTCTGAGTCTGGAAACAGGCTTTGATCTTGGAGTGAACTAATCAAAATTCTCAGTCCTCTGAGCATTCATGGACATTAAAGTCCCTCAGAGCAAGGGCATGAAGCCATTCAGTGCCTCTCTTGCTTTGGGGAGATTCAGCTATTCAGCTTTTTTTGGCATTTTCTTTGGAAAAGACATTCAGTGCCAGTAGAAACTTGAGGCCATTGTACAATGCTGTCTTTTTATTACTGTAATATTCCATTGGGTCTCAAAGGTTTAGTGAAGTCAGTGGGAAATTTTCTATCCTTTTCAGTGTGTTGGGAACATGTCCTTGCTGCAAGTAAGACTCCACCAAATACAACTGTTTACAAAGCAAAAAGAGAAGGACATTTCCAGTCCTTGTCTGTTTAATGCCGTATGCCAAGCCTCTGTTTGGGATTTTAAATTGTACAAATTGCAAAATGTCCCATTTAAATAGAACAAAGGCTGAACCAACTCAAGCTGTGGGTTATTTACCACAGGGAACAGGCAATAGGACCTCCAGGGAGAAGCCTGAGCATTGTGAGTGGTGACAGTGGTGATGGGGACAGATGGCTTGTCTGACTCACCTACACCTCCATCACCAAACTGAGTGGAGCTCTGTTTTCTCATGTCCCCCAGAATGACAGCTCCTGATTCCTCTTACATCCTGGAGGCATAGTATACACATCTAGACATCTCCAATCAGAAACAAGATATGTTTCTGTAAACAAACAGCTGGGGCTGGCTTATAATTAAGGTTTCTATTAATAAGGCATCTTCTTTAATTTAGGTGAGCTGCTGCTGCTGTTTTGCCAAAAGCATGTTCATTAATTTCTTTCCAGCTTCTCTGTCATTATTAGAGCATAGGAAGCAAGTCAATGGTTTAATATGCTTGAGTTTCAGACTAGGCTAATCAAATAATTTTTATTCTATTTATCAGCTTTTAATTTGCAATAAAAGATTAAACTTAGATGAAAATATCTTCAACCTGAAAAGAGGATTTTGCTTAGAAGTTGACTGTCCTTAACCAGCACGTAGCTCTGTGCTCAAATTTTGTGCCTGTAGTTACAGGAAAAAAGGTCCAAGGTAAACACAACAGAAGCCTCCTAATGATAAGAAGAGTGATGGACTGAAATCCACTGAGGTGAAGGTGGTGCAAAGACCTGTCTGGGACAGGATTCTTAATCCCAGGATCCAGGTCCATGCCCTTGTGAGCATGTTTGCAGCAAAGGAACCTTGCAGACCATGTGCCTGCCATCAGCCTGATTCGGCTGCCAACACTGCTGAATGCCGAGTTCATTCATTATTATTGCTGGTTTTTCAGGAGGCAAGATGAGCAAAATCAACATCAATCTCCAACAGATGGGACTAGGGGAGGGCAGCTGCAGGCATTCGGTGCACTACATACGGCAGGCGAGCGCACGTGGAATCCTCTGCCCCCGGAGCTCCGGCGTTTCCGTTCCACGGGCAGCAGGAAAATACAATTATCTGAATTAACTGCCCACAAATCCCTGTGCTTTGTGCTGCCCGGGAACACTGAGCACAGAGGTGCCATTCCTCACGTGGCAGCGGTGGAAAAGCACATTCCTGCCTACGTGAGATGAGCAGGGGCATTCCTTCGAGCCTCCTGCCTTTTTTTGGAAGACCTGTCTGGGACAGGATTCTTAATCCCAGGATCCAGGTCCATGCCCTTGTGAGCATGTTTGCAGCAAAGGAACCTTGCAGACCATGTGCCTGCCATCAGCCTGATTCGGCTGCCAACACTGCTGAATGCCGAGTTCATTCATTATTATTGCTGGTTTTTCAGGAGGCAAGATGAGCAAAATCAACATCAATCTCCAACAGATGGGACTAGGGGAGGGCAGCTGCAGGCATTCGGTGCACTACATACGGCAGGCGAGCGCACGTGGAATCCTCTGCCCCCGGAGCTCCGGCGTTTCCGTTCCACGGGCAGCAGGAAAATACAATTATCTGAATTAACTGCCCACAAATCCCTGTGCTTTGTGCTGCCCGGGAACACTGAGCACAGAGGTGCTATTCCTCACGTGGCAGCGGTGGAAAAGCACATTCCTGCCTACGTGAGATGAGCAGGGGCATTCCTGCGAGCCTCCTGCCTTTTTTTGTTTTGTTTTGTTTTGTTTTTTCTTTTGTTCTTGGTAGCTCTTTCTGTTTTGTTTTTACCTTTCAGGCTGGCAAATGAGATTACAGAAAATAAAATGCAGAGGAAACGTGTAAACAAGATTACTAGGGCAAAACAGTGAATGTTTTGTGCCTCTCAGCACATTAACTGCACTGGGGGATGTGAGGCTGGGGCAGGGCTGGGAGCAGTTTTTGCCTGGGTACAGCAGATGCAGGCAGAAAATATTAATTATGTGCTCTGAGAGAACTGCTCTCATCCTGCTCAGAGTGCTGACAAACAGGGTGGGAAAGAAGCATTAAGAGTTCAACTTGTTAGGGGTATTTTTATGATTCTTTTGCCCCAAAACATCATCTTGAAATCATGTTGAATTTCGACAAATTGCAAAGGATCTCAGCTGTCATTTTGCTGTCTCTCATGCCTGGACTTACACACACTTGGCTCTGTGGAGAGGATACGAGAGCTGTCGTAAGATGAGAAATCTGATAACGACCAAAAATATTTTGTGGGTGATAGAGAGGATATACTTTTAGTTGGATTCTTTGCTGCTGGTTTAAAATGCTGGAGGTTGTTGATACAAGCCCTGTCTGCCCAGTCTGTCGTCTGTCTCAAGAGCTGTGAACTCTTACCTTTGAGACTTCTGCATGAGGAAGGGGCCACAGGAGAAATAAAACTAGCTCATGTTAAAAAAAAACAAACAAACAAAAAAAAAACCCAAAAAAACAAACAAACAAAAAACCAAACCACAACAAAATAAACAAACAAAAAAAACCGAAAAAAACCCCCCGTAACCACATCACAACAAATCCTCCACCTTTCTGCTTGCTGGCAGAATCTCTGCTCCCTCCCACGCAGCCCCAGCTGGAGAGCCTTTACTTGCAGCAAAGCCGCTCTGATTGTGACAGTCCCTTTCCACTCACTGCTCCCTTTTCTTGCCCTCCTAGGGAGCAGCAGCTGCCACCACAGCCCCTCCTTTCTGCCTCCAAGGGGCTCCCCACTTATGTAATTTGCAGAAGGCAAAGGAAGAAAATACTGAATTGAGGCTAGATAGGGTCAGGGTGATCTTCCTAGCGGCAGAGATTAGCATGTCCGGTGCTGCAGTGAGCATCCTGCTTCAACTTCAGGTGGAGTCAAGTCTTTCACCCAGGCCCTGAACCTGCCTCACATACAAAGCCAAGGCAGAGGAGCTCTGTGCTCATGTCCTTCTGGGTTTAAAAGTGCCTTTCAGGCCAGAGTTGAACCTGGTATTTGGAGCCAGGCTAAGTTAATGTGTTAGGGAGAATGTGGCTGGGTGGGAGCTTTTTTGCACGTGACTGGCCAAAATATGTCTCTTTGGCAGTGCCAGGATCCGTGCTGCTGCTGAGGGGTCACCTAGGGAGAGTGTCCCCTTATCCCCTCTCTGCCAACCAGGGGAAGGAAGGAATAAGTATTTTGAGCAACCTGGTCTGGTGGAAGGTGTTCCTGCTCAGGCCAGGGGGTTGGAATGAGGTGGTCTTTAAGGTCCCTTCCAACCCAAATCATTCTGTGACCTTATTAAACCATGCTTAATCCTGGCTGAGTCAAGGGCCAGTAGTTCCTGTCCTTAAAAAGCAAAGCTCAAAGCAGCTTTTGGGGTAGAAGGCACAAATTAATTTTCCTCTGCTCGCTCTGGGGTCTGCCCCATTCTTGCCCATCGATGAGATGGATGCCAGTGTGGAAGCTGGGAACAGAGGTGTGGTCCAGTAGCTAATGAGGTGTGAGTGGCTGCTTCCCTTCTTGCTCAGGAAGCACAGCAGAGTGCTCCTTTCTCAGTCACAGGCCATCCTCCAGGGCATCTGAAGAGGGATTCTAACGCTCAGGGAAGAAGTGTCAGAGAGTGAGGAATGAGCACAGCAGCCTTTGGCGACTGAAGGGCCAGCAGCAGCCTTAGTGCAATTTGTGTGTTGGCTAAAGACTGTTTTATAAATGGAGCACAGCTATCATCCCTCAGCTGCTTGGAGGTTACAAACCTCTCTGGAGGATAACCAATCATTTGGATTGGCTTAAATAGGACAACTCACTGCAACAATGTGGAGCCAAGATATGCATGTGAGCACCTCAGCAGAGAGCCACAAACAAGACTGAGGGGAAAGGGAATCCCATCTGTCAGTGAAGAATTTGCACAAAACCTTCTGATTGCTAGAATTCTATACCCTGGTATTCCATGAGTTTCACAGAATCATGGGGTGGCTTTGGTTGGAAGCTTTAAAGCCCATCCAGTTCCAACATCCTGCCATGGGGGACACTTTCCACTAAGTTGCTCAGAACCCCATCTAACCTGGCCTTGGACATTTCCTGGGATGGAGCAGCCACAGAAACATCTCTGGGTGAGTTTCTTTCACCTCTTTCTCTCATTGACCCTGCACAGCTCAGGCTGACAGGCAAATAGTGTGTAAGAGCAAACCCTTTCCTATCTGGTTACAGATATTGCTACCTTTTCTCAGGTACACTTTGCTCTTAAGCTATGAGAATGAAACACTAGAGAACAAAATTCTCCTTTCAGAGCCTTCCCCATGCCATTCTCCATCTTCTATTATGCGTCCCTGGGCCCCACTGGCACTGTCTGGCTATGCAGGTGAAGAGGTGGAGAACTCCCAGGCTCAGCGCCACACCCACAGGAATTTCTGGGTTGCTTTGGCTTTCCTTGATTTTTCCATTATTTTTGTGCTTCATTACTGTGACAAAAAACCAGGCTGCTCCCAGCACATGTTTGTTAGGCACACATAGAGGGAAGAGTACAGATCTTTAAAAGTGAGGGACATGTTTTCCTCAGTAGCTTTTTTACCCTGTTTTGCCAAACTGGCATTCCCTGCTCAGCCTCATTTGGAAATTGCCACAAATAAAGCCCATACTGAAAACCTTCAAGTACAAATAACTATGAAGAGAATGAGTCCAAGAGTCCATAGCTATCCATACCTTTTCTTCACTTAAATTGGGGTTTTGCTAGGCAAGGTTTGATATTCTGGAAGAAAAAAAGCTCTAATATAAAATAATTTAAATTTTTTAAAATAAGGTTATTTAAAGCACTTTGATACACCAGAATGCAGTGCAGAAAGGCAGCTTTTATCACTTATCTTTGATTATCTAACGGGTTTTCTGTGAGGAATATGAGCAAGAGCTAATGGGAAGAAGAAAGGGGCAGGCAACAGTTAATGACAGTTTTTAAAACTCACAGCTGAGAAAATGTGAACAGCTAAAACTCTGTCTTTCCTGGCTCTGTCCATATGAATTGCTGGTAAAACCTCCTTTCCCTGAGATGAACACTTAAGAACTCCATGGTGAGTTTTGCTGTTCTCTGTGTTTGCACTGGTATGAATCAGAATAAAAATTTCTCCTTGCAACTTACTCTATTCATGATATAAGATGGTTCTAAGAATAAAATCTAGCTAAGTATCTCTTGACCCACCCTCAAAAAAAAAATAAAAATTCAGGCCTAGAAGGGTCTTTACAAGTGGTTGTGTGGTGAAAGAATGTTCATCTTTTTTATGGTACCCATAATTTGAGGATAGGCACGAGGGGAAATCATCCTCTAGAGAGATATATTCCAAGGAAAAGCAGAAACACTGTAAGAGAATGGATGGAACATGGAATAATAATAAATTCCTTTGCCATGGCTCCAGACCAAGAAGATGAGATTACTGATAAGCAGGTGAATCATGTCAAAATAAGGTAAGAATATTCTTTTGTTCTCCCCTTAGACACAGGGAGTCCATTCTGAGGAAGGTGGATTGATTAAATGGAAGTTGTTTCCAGGCTACACAACTGTAGTTTCTCCTTGTACAAGTGAGCCACAAAGATCCATCTTAGCCAATAAATGCACCAAATTCCTAAATGAATAGGCTACTAACAGCCATATAAGGAAGGTATGAAAGGCTTGGGGAAAGAAGGTTGTACAGCAGGGAAGAAAGTAATAGGGAATGACTTAGGAAAAATAACAACCCGGAAACTCCAAAAATCCAGTGAAATGAATCTCCCAAAGAGAGTACTCAAGTCCAGCAAGTGAGAACACCCCTTGGTGACCAGCTAGAACCTCCCAAGATATGAGTGAAAATCACCCCCCACTTCTGCTCCTTCATCGTTGTCCTGTCTGCTTTGTGCTGGAAATGTGTCTCTGTTAGTCACAGAACAACGGCACACAAGAGAAGGGGAGAGAAGGGAAATCTGCACCAACTAGGACTCTGTGGCAAATTGATTCCATGCCACTGATCCCAGTGAATTTTAACATACTGATGCCAGCACAGTATTATCTTTTTTTCACGGGTGTAGGGATTTCATCAGCCATTTCCTTTCAGTAAAAGGCCTGACTAAAGTAATGGTGATATCTCTAAACGGGGTTCTGATGGTAATATCTCCAGTGAAAAAGCTGCAGGGTGTACAGGAAATTTCTGTCCATCTTTTGTCTCAGGTAGCCGTGAGAGCAGTTTTTGTGACATTTCTGAAAGAAATGTCAATTAATCAGCTTCACTCAAGGGCCACATTAGCTGTGTGACAACTTTTTTAAAGAGTCTAAAAATAATATAAAGACCTCAGCTCTGTTCCAACATAAATTTATGATTGTGAAGCACACCAAAGTGTGTGGGACTTAAAACACAAACTGTTTTCAGAAATACTTCTGGCTTTCTCCTGATGTAGCTTGATGCATAAGAGTAGTTTGTAGATTGTCACTTGTTCCAACACTTAAAAAAAAATTAAAAGGAAGAATTTATATTTTTTCTATTTCTCTTTTTTTTCTATTTTTCCCCCTTATATTTTGTCCAAAACTTAGAAGTACTTTTACTTGAAATGAAAATAACTGAAAATTTTGAAAGCTCAAACTGAAATGTTTTTATAAGCCACCAATTTTTGTCCTAGCTGAAATGACACAGAGTGCAATGAATAGAATATATAGGAAATTATGGTTACCTCTGAATAATATTATTTGTAGTAAGTGTCATAGAAAACAGAAAATAAAGTAAAACAAAGCTTTATTGCTCTGGATGAGATGTTTCCAGTCACCTAAACCATTTTATCCAGCAGAACATTTTTATCATTTTATCCACTAGCTCCATTTTTACTCAAAATCCATTTGACACTTCCCATTTTCCAGGGAGTTAAAGGCTGAGAAAACCACGTTGGTGATCAAGACAGAAACTGAGAGTAAATAAAGCGTGAATTTATCTGAGTGTGGATGACGATCTGGTCTGGTGTGTGTGCTCAGCTTTCTGTGGCTCCTATCCAGGATCCCCATCAGCCTATTTGTGAGTTTGTCCCTGTACTCCCAAAACACCTCTAGCAATCCATTGGAAGCTGTGGAAAAACAGGTCCTGCACTAAACACAACCCTGTGCTGAAAGAATCATGTGGAAATATGAAGAATAATCTGTGAGGAGGGTAGTTTTATATTTCTGATCCCCATTCTTGAAATGACATCATTCTTTTCCAGATATACCTGAAATTAGAGCCCATATCTCAAAGTGTGTTTGTCAATTCAATCATACAAGGAAGAAAAGTATGGAGCAGCTGATACTTGTGAGAGAGTTAAGAATAATGAATAGGATTTTAAAAATACCAGCCCTACTGAGGTAATACCTCTGTTGTGCTTCAGCCTGGTGCTACAGGCCTTGTGTTCGTTTCTCTGTTGCCAGAAAAGCTTAACAGAGATTAAGGTTTTTATCAGTACTTGAAATTTTATTTTGATATCTCAGATTCCACAAAACATAATTCAGGGAAATAATACAATTTTCTTCCAGTAGCATTGATCCAGTTTGGATCTCATGTTATTTGGAGTTGTAACAAGTCAGAGGGGTTATTTTAGTCACAAAATGAGGAACAGAAATGCCTTTGCTGTAGATAAATTAAGATTAAATGGTATGATTGCATCTCATTCCCTTAGGTAATTTAAAGTTAAAACAGCCTGGCACCAGGGCAGAGCTCTGATGGTGGACACTTTTTCTGCAGGCTCTCCCATCTTCCAAACCTCCAGCTTTCTCAAAAACCTAGTCTCTGAGCTTTGGTAAATTTCATAAGATGTTCTGCCCTCACCCTTCTTAATGGCCTTCAAAATATGTTTTTTTTCTCTTGATTGTAACTTCTTATCCTTTCTTCTTAAAATATAAGAAAAAGCTTTTTTTTTTTAATATCTGATTGAGTACTTTGCCAGATTATTGTATACCATGACGTGTCTCTGTCTCTGTGGATTGTTCTTTATTTGCTCAGAAGTTTAGGAAATTAATCTTTCCATCTCTGGCTGTGAAACTTAGATTGAATGATCATGGTTTCCTATTAATGTCTGGTGCTCAAGGTGTCCCAACAATTATTTTTTCTTTTTTTTTTTTCCCACACACGATTTAAATTTAGACTGTTCTCCACCCTAACACTTATCTGATGATATGCAAATGCAAGATGAGTGTGAAAGACCACAAACTTGCACTCAATCAAAGTGCAAAAGTAAGGACTTCTTTCTTCATTTGTCACACTTAGAGAAGTTTAAGTGCTGGTCTACAGATAAGTCCACTCAGTTCACATCAGGTGAGTGGAAGAAGATTCCAGGCCAAAGAGACTGAACCACTCACCACATGATGAAAACTTGACCTGACAACCCCAAAATCTGCCCTCACATCAGTGACCTGAGTGGCTCTTTCCCTTTTCTCTCCAATAATTCTCTTCATGCTCCATGAAATGTGCATTGCTTTGACAGCCAGCAGAGCACTGAAAGATGGAAAACAAATATTGCAAATGTAAAGTTCTTGGCTCACTGAGTTGATCTCCCAAAGGAGATGTGTTTTGTCCTGTATGGGGTCTTCAAACTCGAAAACCAAGAAATAACTTCTAGAAGAATTTGTGACCAAGAAAAAAAAGGTTATTATTAGACGTCTAATTAGCCCTCTAATTTCTGATTCCTTTCTGTCTTGTCCACTGTCCTTTGCTCCCACAACACTCTTTAGCAGAAATCAGATGTTTGAGAAAGCTCATAGCAGTTGTGTTTGCAATAGAAATTTTGCTTCTAGTTACGTGCAGTCCATACTGTTTGCTCCTTGTCTTGCTTGAAGATAAAAGATTTTCCTAAAAGCAGATGCCTGGCTAAGAACAGAACAGGGAAAGCTGAAATTCCAGGGATTAAATTGGATTTTCCCATGCAAGAGCATATACACAGTGAGATTTGCCAGCCTGTTTATTCTTCTGTAGAGTCCAGTGAAGACAGCTTCAGAAGATCACAGATAGCTCACATACCAGGCAAAGTTACTTCTCAGTGATGAATCCATACTAAATTTATCCCAATTCCAGAGCAGCAGTTTATAGTGCTATAGTTTATAGCAGTTTATGTTTTAAAAAAGAACCTCCTTTCCTTGCCTTCTGAGACTTGATTTTCACTTGGGAAACTTCTCTCAACAGCTCTGGGTTGGTTTTTTTCTTTCAAGTAAAATCATGAGCTGCTGAAAGGTCTCAATTTAAGTTCTGTGGGACAGCAGGGCCCTCCAAATGTTCTCTGCAGAAGTGGCTCTTGGCAAAGGCAACATGCCTGCTTTTTTATTGGGTTTCCTCTGAGAGGGTGAAATTCCCACCATGAGGGAAGCGACGGGCTGAAGAAGGAAGATACTGTATAATTCTGGGAGATAAATAGTTAAAATATTATTAATCTGAAAGTGGAAGGAGGGAATACAGACCCTAATGGGTACCGGAGATAAATAGGCAAGGGTTCAAACTGTGGGGATGCAATGAGAAAGGCAGACAAAAAGATGATGATGCACATTGTCCTCTGCTCTCTGAGACTCCAGGGATACCACTGAAAGGAAGATCTGCATGGGCATAAGATTAAAAAAAATTTATTAGGAAGAAGCATGATAGTCAGATAACATTATGATAGGAAATCTAGAATGACTCACCTGTAGTGTTTTTATTCCTCAGTGAAATAGGTGGAAAACACATGGGAGAGTCGTAATCACATCACTCTCAGAGTGTCCAGTTGAGTGTAGAGAAAGGAACCTGCAATCAGGCTAAGCACACAGCTGGGCTGATATCTCTCCAATATTCTGGTTTTGGGGTATTTTTGAGGCTTTCAAATCATAAATAGTTGCCAAATTCACTTTGTAAAATGGGCACTCAGTACCAATAGCTGGAATATAAGATGGGTCTGCTTATTTTCCTATGAGACTTTAGCCTGGAATTAGGTCACTGTAAGTGGACCTTTTTGGCCTGTGTGGAGTCATATTGTTCTCTCCTCCTCCAAGTCCCTTGATTTGGATGGATTTTGAAGACAAAATTATATCACATGTAGGCCTCAGGTGTAGCTTTTCAAATCTGCAATGTTTCAATGTGTAAAACAGTTTTGGTGGTTCTAGGATAGCTATGGATAAGAAGGCAAATATTATTTTCTGGGCTCAGTCAGTGAATTCCAGATAGTGACATCATAAATTTCAATGGACCTTGGATACATGCGTTCAATCATAAACTTTAGGCATTGAGCACCTTCAAATCCTCAGCTGGAGAGATCAATCTATGAGAGGGACAGC
Source organism: Passer montanus (assembly GCF_014805655.1). Classification (NCBI taxonomy): domain Eukaryota; kingdom Metazoa; phylum Chordata; class Aves; order Passeriformes; family Passeridae; genus Passer; species Passer montanus. Next base: position 1,398,326 of record NW_024357170.1, on the reverse strand, counting down.
TCCAGCTTCTGCTTGCCCATGTTTAAAAGCCTTTCCTGTCTCTAGAAAACATGTTGGCCATAAAAATGGATCCAAGGAAGCAATCCTGTAGCTATGATATTTTATGAAAAATCCTTTCCTAGGATTTTTTTCCCTCCTGAGAGCTGAGGGCCTCAGGAAATAAATGTAAACAATAACTATCTGCTGCTGTGGAATGCAACAGGTGCATCTTCCATTGGTCCATGTGGATTGTTTTCAATTGATGACCAATCACAGCCACCTGTGCTGAGGCTGTGAGCAGTCACAAGATTTTGTTATGCATTCTATTCTATTCTTGTTCTTTGTAGCCTTCTGATCATATTTTTTATCTGCTGCTGTGGAATGCAACAGGTGCATCTTCCATTGGTCCATGTGGATTGTTTTCAATTGATGACCAATCACAGCCACCTGTGCCGAGGCTGTGAGCAGTCACAAGATTTTGTTATGCATTCTATTCTATTCTATTCTTGTTCTTTGTAGCCTTCTGATCATCTTTTTTCTCTGTTCTTTTAGTATAGTTTTAATATAGTATTTTAATATAATATATATCATAAGATAATAAATCAGCCTTCTGAGAAAATTGAGTCAAACCTCGTGTCTCCACACATGGGGTGTTCTCCTCAACACAATCCAAGGAAGCAAAACCCCATTATTTCCTCGAGATGGAATTAAGTGGTGTGAGAGTTGAGAATATCAAGTCTCAAGAAGGAGACTTGCTCCTGAAGTTTGTGTTAGTTATCTATTCTAACAGTGCCAATCCCATGAAAAGGAAGGAGCTCATCATCTGCAACCATATAAAATAAGTGTTAATAGTATGTACCAGACACACATTTGCTTCCAATAGGATTTTTTCAGTGGTTCCCATGTGTGTTAAAAATGTGTCTCAATACCTGGAGTCACCCAGGTATTGCAGAAGGAAAACAAAGAAAATCCTGGTTGAAACTGAATACTGCTGGCCATGTGCCTGAGGTTGCCTGTTAAAGCCAGAAAAGAGATAAGATTGAAATAATGTGAGATAATGATTGATGATGCAACTTTCCACCCTAACTTTAAAAGGAAATAATGACCTTGCTTGCATTTAAATAACAAATGCTTTCAGTCTCAAGATCTTAAGGGCTGCATCTTCTACGTAGAGGAAACCATCTTTGGTTTAGTGATCAAAGGAAACAGATGGTCTCTCCTTTATGCACTAATCTTCCTGTATGTTTCAGAAAATGAATGTTTGAGGAGTGGAGTTGAGGCAGGGTGAATTCTTCTCCTGGGACAGAATATTCAACAAAAATCACTTCAAGTAGATTCACTGAAAATTGTGTCTCTTTTTATGGATAAGTAGTTTGCAGGCAGATTGCCTTTTGCTTTTCCAGAACATTAACAGTTTGTTTTAACAGTTCTCTAGCAACCTCTTTGCAGCCATCTTCTCTCTTCTCAATTTCATCTGGGTTGCACTGTGACAAAGCAATGTCGTCTCTACTGCAAGTTCTGCTGTGGTTCACTACCAAAGTGTTCTTCACTTTAGGGTGAGGAAGGCAGATTTTCATCTGGGATTTAGTCTCATTCTGCTTCTTTTGTGCACTTGAGAGGAAAGACTTTCAGAACTAAATGTGTATCTAAAGAAATTTTGGAGAAAATTTCAGAAAAAATGTGTATCTGAAGAAATCAGTCAATTATGGATTACTTTGTGTCTAATATACTTATTATCACTTAAAGTTTGTCAGGGATATGATAGAAATTCGTGCCTATGAAACATAGATATATGTATTAAATATGGTATTAAAGGGGGGGACCAAGGTGTAATCCTAGGATGATGAGACCACATCTGGCTGACAAGGGAGGAACGCAGCATTAACATATGAAGGAAACTTGTCTGCACAGGAGATGTACCCAAGGACACCCAGTGATGATGAAGATACATGAAGATGAACACATCCCAGATAACCAGGGCCATCAGCACCTGCCATATGAATACAGGATTCCTGGAATCGGAGAAGGAACATAAATCCCTTCCCGGACAGGAGTTTTGTGCAGCTTTGAGTAAAGAAAAGAACCAACATGAATACGATGAACTTTGAAAAGAGACAAAGGGACTCAGCCGCGGGCAAGAAAAAGAGTGTAAGAATTGTCCCTGCAAAGCAGCAAGTGTGGATGAAGGGGTGTTCGGTGCAATAGAGGCCAAATCTGCGTCCACCCAGCCTGTATCCTGGGGTCTGTGCTGTCATTTTTTTGGTGGCTGTCGAGGCTGTAATGCGGTCGTGAATAAATTGTCCTTGTTTTTATTTTTATTACAGTTGGGCAAATTTTTATTTTTACATATAACAATTTTTAATCTAATAATGGACAAGTATAGTATCAGATTTCCAGCGACCCTTCAGGGAGACTTTCCTGAGACTTTCCTCTGTTTCCTGATTTTTGGGTTAGTGGTGGGGCTTTTGGTTGGTAATTTGGTTGTGGTTGATTTGGTTTGGCATTTTGATACGTGACTTCTTTAAAGAATTGTCCTTAAGGTCCCCCCACAGAACCATGGAATCATTAAGGTTGGAAAAGACCTCCAAGATATCAAGGCAAATTTCTGACCTTGTCAACTAAACCAGAGTACTGAGTGCCACATCCAGTTGTTTCCTGAACACCTCCAGGGATGGGGACTCCACCACCCTCTGGGCAGCTCATTCAAGGCTTAGCAATCATTTAAAATTGGAGAGCAAATTCAACTTTGCATCAAGAAATAGAAAACTGGCCAGAAATTTGGGAACCTCAGGGTTGTATTTGCCTTGTGAACAGCAAACAGTCTGTACTTGCTAAGGAAGCACCAAAGGAGGAATTCTACTGCCCATATTTTTCAATTCTCTGTTCAGAATTAGTGAGCACTGTAGGTAGGAGACACCAAGCCTAAGGCAGTGGATCTGAGAGAACACATGAGCCATTTTCAGTCATGTATTGGTACTCAGAATTCTTCATATTTTGTCATAGGAGATCAAGTGACAGTCTGGAGTCCAAAAGGTAACTCAGAGATATTTCAAATATGGGACAGGTTAGTAGTGATGTTTCTGCTTCTAAAAGGCTCAGCATGTTGGGCTTTTGGTCACTACCAGCAATGTCATCATCAGGTGTAAATTTATTTTCAGATTTACAGGCTGGATCCATGGGCCCAGGCCAGTGGTCTGAGATTCCACAAGGCCAAGGGCCCGCTCCTACCTTGGGTCACACCAACCCCCTGCAGCTCCAGGCTGGGGCAGAGGGGCTGGAAAGCTGGGAAAGGCCCTGGGGGTGCTGGGGACAGCACTGGACAGGAGCCCAGGGGTGCCCAGGGGGCAGGAGGCCAATGGCACCTGAGCTGTGCCAGCCATGGTGTGGCAGCAGGACCAGGGCAGTGACTGTCCCCTGGGCTGGCACTGCTGGGGCCACACCTCAGATCCTGGGGCAGTTCTGGGAACCTCGGGACAAGAAACACATTGAGGGGCTGGAGCGTGTCCAGAGAAGGGAATGGAGCTAGGAGAGGGTGTGGAGCACCAGGAGGGGCTGAGGGAGCTGGGGGGCTCAGCCTGGAGAAAAGGAGGCTCAGGGGGGACCTTGTGGCTCTGCACAACTCCTGACAGGAGGGGACAGCTGGGGAGGATTGGGCTCTGCTCCCAGGGAACAAGGGATGGGATGAGAGCTGCACTGGAGAGGGTCAGATTGGATATCAGCAAGAAGAACAGTGTGCAAGTAACTTTGCCGATAAATATGCCATATCTAATAACATATAAATGATCCTAATCTCTTTCATGAGTAGTAACTGTCCACCACCCAAGGAGAAGCATGAAAGCCCATATAGATCTGGAACTCTCTTGAATGAAGGGGGAAAAAAACCCTGTTTCTATACTTGAAGCTTGCCAAAGCTGGAGGTAAAAATCTTTAAACAGGGAAAATAACAAATTTCCCTCAGCAAATGTAGAAACAGAAGGGGAAGTTACAAATACTTGCAAAGTGTCAATAATTGCGTGTCTACCCACTTAATGGAAATATGAAAGCTACGCTGAGGAAAATCAGAGCAAATTTTCTGCTGTATTTTGACAGCCTTTTTTTCTGAGGACATTTCTGGCTTTTTACCATGTGTGCAGGAATAATGAGAGCATGCAGGTCTCTCTGGTCACAGAAGCCTGTTCATATTTCCTTACACATTGACTGAACATGATCATGTGAACTTCAGGAAAGTTGTGGTTATTATTTTAGAGAAATGCTTCCACATTTCCAGCCTCCTGATTTTAATACATACGGGTGACAGGGGGAATTGGTTAGTTCAGTGGTAGGAGCATGCTGCAGTGCAAGCTGATCATGTTTCTTCAATATTTGATATGATGAGGCATTGCAATGCCTTCCAAGCAGTATTCTAACATGCAGATGCACACACCATGACTCAGGAATTAGTGTTGAGATGGCAAAGCCCAGTTTCAAGCGCCTTTGCAATTAAGTTGACCAAGACTTATACTTTTCTTAAATCCAGCTGTTGTGCTTCACTTTAGCCACCTTTGTTGCTGGCTCTAATGAAAAACATTTGCAATGATATGTGATACAGCCTGCTAATGTTCTGCAGAAGTGAAAGGTAAAGGCAGGTGTGGGGTTTCACTTAAGTGATTTCATAAATTAACTTTAATGTGACCTGTGGTTCCTTTGCCGAATAATAGGTTAGCAAATGAATTTGAATATGTATTATTCGTAAGATGAAAGCTAATGTTAGCTGAAAGATAATGTAATCTGAATGGGACCTGGAAACCTGACAGGTTTTTATTGAGTGACAGTCTTCTTATTATTTCTAGTGAATAATTCATGTCCTGAAGGTGGCTTTGGCAGAAAGACTGCATCACCAGACATGAGACAAACCAGACATTTTTCCCACACTTTAAGGTGTGCATTCAGATAAGAACAAGACTGAAAGCCTAATTCTCCTCGGGGTTCAGTAATTCACAGCATCTGGAAGCAGCTTGGTGTGGAGCAGGCCCTAGGGAAGACAGCACGGCTGAGGCCAAAATGTTTGAGGGTCAGGACAGTGTAGTTTCCTACAGGGATAGCACTCCCCTGCTCAGGGACCTTCTCATGAGCCCAGTGATAAGGGGTGAGGAGATTTCCTTCATGCACCTGACGTGGCCTTTCATTGTAATGTGCTCTATTGCAAATAACCTCCTGCCTCCTGGATATCATTTAGTGCAGAATTATATGATTTTCTAAATTATATCAGGGAAATAAAATGCTGTTAAAGCACAGAAATGATGGATTCTGCTGCTTGAAAGCACCCACTGAAACTAATGCTGTGAGTGAGACCAATTTTTTATTCAGCAAGTAAAATGTCAAATTAAACACAGCTCTATTGATACACCAAGAAGAGGGTTCTTGGTATAATGCCAACATCAATAATTATAAAGGGGAGACAGCAGGCTAAAAGGGATGGCTGGCAGCACTTTTAAAATATTTGTCCTTGGTGGGACCAGAGACTGATTTAGATTAAATTTAGATTCCAAAGAAAAATAACATCTCAAAGGGCATATCATAAAACTTAACCGGTTTATTTGTTGCAAACCAGATCAAACAAAATACAGTAGAAGAAACATTTTTTGGTTTTAAAATGGTGTTACAGCGCTGCAGTCAGACAAGTGAGTTGGTTCAGTACACAGTAGGTGGGGAGTTAGGGGATCAAGGGAGGGGATTGTGCCCCTCTGTCCTGCTCTGCTCAGCCCCACCTGCAGGGCTGCATCCAGCCCTGGAGCCAGCACAGGAAGGACAGGGAGCTGCTGGAGCCAGGCCAGAGAGCAGAGACACCAAGGGGATCAGAGGGATGGAGCAGCTCTGCTGGGAGAAAAGGCTGAGGGAATTGGGATTGTTTAGCTTGGAGAAGAGAAAGCTTTGGGGTGACCTCAGTGTGGCCTTTCAGTGCCTGAAGGGAACCCACAGGAAAGATGGAGAGAGACTCTTGACAAGGGCCCTGGGGTGACAGGATAAGGGGAAATGGCTTCACACTGACAGAGAGCAGGTTTAGATTGGATATTGGGAAGAAATTGTTCCTTGTGAGGGTGGAGAGACCCTGGTACAGGTTGCCCAGAGCAGCTGTGGCTGCCCCATCCTGTAATTGTCCAAGGCCAGGTTGTGAAACCTTGCCCATGGCAGGAGATTGGGACAAGATGATCTTTAAGGTCCTTCCAAGCCAGGCCAATACTCTCTCTTCATCTTTCTGGGTTTCAAGTCTCTGTCAGTGTCTGTGAGCATGTGGTGTGTTCTAGACAGTTCCACATGTTGAAGAGAAGAAATTTAAATGGACAGATTCTGTCTCAGTTATGGCTCATCTCTTTATGACTTATCTCCAAAAGGAAGCAGGTCCTGCATGTGGAGGGCAGACAAAAGGTCTCCAAGCAAATATTAGCTATTAAAGTCTATTGAGTGGAAATCTGCTTTTAGTTTATGGAGTAGTCATGCGCTTAGACAGTTAAGGCAGAGCCTATTGCCAGTGGGTGATCTAAACATTTTCTGGCAGATCCTGAGAGAAATGACTGTGACTGAGGTTTGTGAAAGAAGAAAAGGCTTGTTAGTTCATTCACCATTCTCCAACCAGTCGTGCATGAGCCCGTGGTGGTGCAGAGCATGTATATGGGTTGAGCTACATTGAACATTAATAACTGACACACAAGTACCTGGACAAGGCAACTTGTCCAGATAAGAAAAATAAAGTTTATTGTGACTTCCTGCTGCTCTGGCTCTGCAGCCTGTTGCCTGCAATGAAGAGAACACATTGCACAGGCAGGGAGCTCATCTCAGGGGCAGGGAGAATAATGTCTCTGGACATGATGGAGATAACTCAGGTCTTTGGGACCAAGTCCAACAGGACTGCAGTGGATGATCTTTCCTAACCATTATTTGATAGATCCACACTCTCAAAGTCATACCCCTCCAATAAATAAACCATCATTATGCTTTCGGAGTCAGTGAAAGACTCTTCCAGGCAGAATGCTTTTCTAAATGTATTTTGTCAAACTTTTGCTAAGAAAGAAATTTCTAAAACCCCTTAGAAAGACAGTTTTCTAGGGGAGTTTCTCAGAGCTTTCTTATAAAACAGTTCTCTAAAAATTGATGTACCTCTATTTTGGGGGAGAAAACTGTTCTGAGAGTGCTGCAGCAATGTTTTTAGTTTGCCCCACTATTTTGTTAATATGTACACTGGTTTCAAATGATCTCACATTCCTTGATACCTCTCAGGCAACTTAAAAATTACTAAGTTAAAAGAAAGTGTTTTGCACCAAGCCAATGCCTCCTCTGATGAGATGACAAATGCTATTTTGGGAATACTACATCTCTGTCAGAGATGTCTCATTGCAATGCATGGGTGTAATAACCCATGGAACCCTCTCCCTCTCCTACTGGAGTCAGATCAGTCCTGAACTTTATCCACTTTTACAACTGGCAATCACCTGATCTTACATATTGTGCCTGGTCTGAACATTAAAAGAAGACTCTGATCCACTGTCTGAAGCTCTAATGATGGCAGAAAGGATATTTGTTTTCATGGTCGTATGCTCAAAAAATTATTTTCAAGTCTTAATTTTCATTCAAAATAGGAAAAAAATATGTCAAAGCACAAAGACCTTATGCTGTCATTTTAAATGAGTGCTCTAAAGTTCCAAATGTGACTGTCTAAATAGTAAAAAAAAAAATAAATCCAAAGTATAATCTCTTTCCAGTGGTTACTTTTGAATTGGTAATACATTTTTATAGTAATGGTGTATTTTTGTTTACCAAAAATAAGACACTGCCTGCTTACTCCAGGATCTGTGTAGTCCCAGTGGAGATACCATGTGTTGGATAAGAAGTTTTTCCTGTGCAGCCACGATGTTCTGTTATCCTTCACTTTCCATGTTGTGAAACTACTCTGCAAGTGCACAAATGTTAAGGAATTATTTACAGTTGTCATTTGTTTGTGTCCTTTGCCAACCCCTGTGAAAATTAGTTTCCTTCTACCTACCACTAGAACTGGAATTTCCCCTGAAAAATTTCAAATATCCATAGCATCGTGCCAGGTCACATCAAGTCATTCAGGCTTTCAAGACATAACATCAGCCCACACAATGTGACATGGTTGCTGCATCATGTCACAACTCTTCAGGGATATTATAGTTTTTTAATAAATGATTGTGGAAGTTACCATGGCTACAAACCCTCTTTATTCTGTTCAGATTTGAAACATTTATTTGAATATTGGCTAAACCACTCTTTCCTTCCCAGCAACAATACAAGTGTTTCAAATGTGCTTTTTGTCAAGTTTCAAGGATGAGGAAACTCCTAGCATATTTACATGTGTTTTTTCTTATTTTGTTGTTTTGGGTTTTTTTTAATCAGCTGTGATTTCTTTCCTTGGGATAAATGCAAAATGTGAAAAAAGGGATTTTATTGCTATTTAAATAGCACCTAAGAGGACTTAGCTGCTGTAGACCAGGAAACTCCAGTAGACTTGTGAAGGTCAATGTGGGCAATGTCTGGAGCATCAGGCAGTGCCCTGTGAATGACACTTGTCATTCATGCTCAGTAATCCTCATATTTTCCTTGGAGTTGCCAGTGGCATTAAGCTGGAACAGTTTGGCAGGACACCCTGTGGAACAGCATGACAAAGAGGCTTCATTTCCCACCCTAACAGTGGGGAGGATTTGGAGGTTTTATCAATGGGTTTTATTTTTGGGACTCCAGTGTCCACCCTTAGCAAGTCCCAAAGTCTGGTGGTCTTTCCAAGAAAGTTTGTGTAATTCTGTTCTGAATTTGCAGTCAGACTTTGTGTGTTTCAGAGTCTGTGGAGGAATACAGCCTGGGAAAATCACCTCTGCAGACAGTAAGTAACTTTCTCTTGAGTTTTGCTTAAAAAAAAGCAAAGACATCTGGGTTCATCTTCCCCTTGTGTAGTTCTGGAACACCCCATGGCTGGTCTTACTAGACTGAAAGGGAGAGAAACATATTTCTCTTTTGCCTTTTTGCTTTTTATTTGTTTTTAATAATTTAGATGACATTTTAATTTCTGGATTCTGTTGAAAAGTTTATCTTAGTTTTAGCTAAAATACATCACTTTATGCCAAGTTTCTTTGCTTGCTTTCCCAAAGAAATGAAAAGGAAATTTGTTGGAATTTGACCAGATGCTCATTATCATAATTATCTAATATCTGTATTGTGAAATGTGAAATCTAGGAATTCAAAACCAAAGAAAATAATTCTAACTGTTCCCTCTGGGAATTTTGCATATCTCATCTTTATACACATTATTGGCATATATTTATTATATGCAATAATTACAACAATATATTGCTTGTAAATATTTTATGTACATATGCTTTTGTATGTACACATTCTGAAGAGATTTCCTTTACTGCTAAGAAAATCATTAGGACTAATTTCTAGAAAAGTAGCAGTTGGCAGGATGGAAGATCTTGCAGGACAGGTTTTAATAGAAAAACATCTATATTAGGAACCTTTTCTCTGTTCTTCCTAATTTTTATCATAAAAATGGAACAAATGCCAGTCATTAAAACTGTTTAAAAATAAATCTTCCCTTCACAAACGTGCATACCAAAGTTAATGGTCTCAGGGGAGTTAAGGCTCTCATGTGGCCAACAGCTACTCCATTAGATTTGCATCATTTTGTACACCCAGAGTCAGTGTGCAATGTCATTTTCCTTTACCTTTTATTGGATTGTTCCTTCCTGTGGTTATTTCCTGCAAATTCTCATTACTAATCTGTTTCTGAGGTGCCTCTTTTTTTAGCCAAACCCCATTCCTTGAATGAATGAGACTTTGTGAATCATTGGGGGTGATGGCATCCAAAAAGAAAGTCAATGAAAGTGATGCAACTAGCCAATTTAAAATATCACAAAAGAGTGACCAATGGTCTGACTTTTATCCCTTGGCAGTCACCTCATGGTTTGAAGGGACCATTTTCAGTTGGTTTATGATCTGTGCCAATGCCTCTCTTTATAATCTATCACCTGGGCTCTTTTAGCTTCTGTAATTTTTGCTATCCATTTCAGAGGGAAACTGAGATGGGCCAAATTTAATGAAGGCTTTACTGGAATCTGAGTCCTTTCATTTCTAATACTCACTCTATCTGGGTATGCAGTGATTTAAGATTGTGTAATTAAAAAAAAAAAAGAGAAATGTTATTATCCTCCATTAAGTATTTCTTTGGTTTGCGAGCAAAACGCAATTCTGAACAGAAAGAACAGAGGGAATGGATTTTATCTTTAGACTGTGATTCTCCTTGTGAAGCAGCAGGAGAACCTCTCCCACACAGGAGTTCAGGTATTCCTCCAGGATTCCTGGTTTCCATAAAACAGGATCCCGACTCCTACCCTCACACTCACCTGTCTGACATTATTGTGTGCAGAGTTGTGGAAATGTGTTGATGATGTGTGCAACTCTGCGAGTGTCAGTGTGAACAGATGGATGTCAAGATCAGGGACAGGGTGACAAAACCCCAGCAAAATCACCTTTGCTTGGTATTGCCAGAATTCCAGAAATAGTTTGTTTTTTTTTTTTCTCTCCTGTATCAAGGAGCAGGAAGGGCAAGACAGATGGGAGTAGCACTCTCATTGAGTGCACGGTCCCACAGATCCAAACATCATGGGATGATAACCAAGGTTCTTGGCTCAGGTAAGAATCCAGTGATTGGCACTGGATTCTGGGCACAGGTTGACAACCAGCTGAACATAAGCCAGCCATGCCCAGATAGCCAAGAGGCCAATGGCACCTGGACTGTGCCAGCCCTGGTGTGGCAGCAGGGCCAGGGCAGTGACTGTCCCCTGGGCTGGCACTGCTGGGGCCACACCTCAGATCCTGGGGCAGTTCTGGGAACCTCAGGAATAGAAACACATTGAGGGGTTGGAGCGTGTCCAGAGAAGGGAATGGAGCTGGGGAGGGGGCTGGAGCACCAGGAGCGGCTGAAGGAGCTGGGGGGGCTCAGCCTGGAGAAAAAAGAAGGCTCAGAAGAGACCTTGTGGCTCTGCACAACTTCTGACAGGAGGGGACAGCTGGGTGGGGATCGGGCTCTGCTCCCAGGGAACAAGGGACCGGATGAGAGGAAACGGCCTCAAGCTGTGCCAGGAGAGTTTCAGGTTGGACACCAGAAAGAATTTTCTCACTGAAAGGGCTGTTAGACACTGGAATGGACTGTCCAGGGAGGACATGGAGTCCCTATCCCTGGAGATGTTCAAGAAACGAGTGGACATGGCACTCAGTGCTCTGTGCTGGGGGACATGGTGGTGTTTGGGGACAGGTTGGACTCATTGATCCTTGAGTTCTTTTCCAATCTTAGTGATCCTGTGACCCCCCACAGGTTTGCAGCAGCGAGGCAGGGCTGAGATCAAAGCAGCAGGTGCAGGCAGTGACTGGGGACACGGGAGACATGAGACAGAGCAGAGGCACAGACACCACACAGCCACACCCAGGTGAACTCCAGCTGCAGAGCAATGCTCCTAGGCTCTGGCACTTGTGTGCTTCCAGCACAAGTGCCATCCACCCAGGAAGGTCTGGTGCAGGACACAGGATAGCAAATGAGGCTATCTGATACTCACAGGACCTACCTCTGGACCCCTGACAGTGCTGTTTGGTTACTGTGGCCCTGAGCACCACGTAGGCTTTCACTGCCCTGAGCTGCAGTCTCCCCACATGCACCTTGTGCTCATTGCCCCAGGACCTATCTGAGCCCAAGCTAGAGCACCCACCTGTGGCTTTGGCTGAGTTAGAGGTGTTCCAACACCCAGCCCCATCATGCTGAGTGAATTTTCAGGGCTGATCTTGGTCTTGATTTGTTTGCACCGTCAAATGTGCATGTTGCCATCATCCATCCTGCTTGTTCTGCTCAGGCCCTGGGGGATGGTGCTCTGCCCAGGTGGGTGCTGCATCTGCCCATCTTTTGGTCACTCTTGGTTTCTTGTTGTCCTTCACAGAGCAGCTCTGTTCATGCTGCTCCCTGGTGAAGGTCTGGGGCCTTTAGACCCCTCTTCAGTCACTGCTGGGAGAGACAGGTACATGCAACAAGCAGTTCTGTTCTCAGGGGGTTTGAATTATGTGTCTGGGGTGCCTTTATTCCCCCTGTCTCTGCAGAGGACACCTGGGAAGGTTGGGCCCCCAAACTAGGTTGTGTGAACAGCAGCAACAGAGAGGGAGCAGAGTACAGTGGCAGAAAAAAAATCACATGAGTGTCATTATAAATGTGCTGCTTTTGAGAAGGTGACACCTTTTGAGAAAGTGTCTCTAAGAGGAAGCGACAAGGAGAACAAAATGGTAAAATAATCTATAAAGAGAAGATGTTGAATTGAGCTGAAAAACACTGCTAAGAGAATCTACAAGAGCTGGAAATTGTCAACCAGCACAGGATTGAGCAAGTCCAACCACAGACATGATAAATGAGAAAGTTTTCTGTTTCTAACATTGTGTGTGAGCACAGTGTCCCTAAGTCCACTTTCTGCAAATTTCATATCAAGCTAAATGGCACGTCTTACTCTCAGGCCAGAGGAGTTACCACTCGTGTCCTCTTTGCTCTCAGAAAGCCTTCTTTGCTTAATTCTGGGTTTTGAACAAAAAATAATCCTACTGGGAACTCCCATCCAGTGATACTGTAGGTGTTTCTGCAACTCCTACTGTCACATCAACTCTGTTTTCTAAATCCCTAGGTGTGAGAAAAATATTCCTACCCTCTGTACTTGTTTGGCTTTTTGCTGGGAGACAAAAGTTATCCTGCGCACAGAGCCAGTGTAAGATTCAGTTTGTCCACAGTAAGGTTACACATGTTGTTTAATATTAAAAATAAATAGCCCTGGCAGTGTTTTTAAAAGCCTTGGCAATAGCACATGAGAGGGTGTTGGAGTTTGCCAATATTACTGACGGGACTGCCTTGGGACTGCCTTGGTCTGTCTGGCCTCGGCTGCTGACCGAATAGCAGCACCTGTGGTCCTTCCTCCCCACAGACGCTGTTCAGTGCCTGTGGTCACACCTGGGCACGTGGGGACAAGTCCGGGCACGTCCCGAGCTCCAGAGCTTGCGGGCTGGAGCTTGGTGCTGAGGGGGTCACTCCTCTGGCCTTCCCGAGCTGGAGAAAGCTTTAAGGCGAGGAGAAGAAAGGAGTGGGTCCTGATGGAGAGTTTTTAATCCAGAGTTTTATTTTGGTGGCACTGTCTCTGAATCCTGCTACAATCCACTGAGCTCTCCCATCAGAACTCCACCAGAACCACAACCATGTGCTCTGCTTGTCCTTTTACCTGGGGAGAGGGGCAGGGGAGGGAACACAGGGAGGGGGAAAAGGAAGGGTGATTGACACCCCACCTGGGAAGGAAACTTCAGGGAGAAACCAGGAGAAACTGAGGCAAGTCATGACATCACACCACAACAAGAGGGATTTCATTACTCTGCACAGTGGTTCCTCTTATGAGCAAAATGCAAACAGAACCAAAACTTTCCATTTCTCAACAGGCACCTAATGGTTAAAGGGCCTGGCTTTTTAACACTGCACTGAATGATGACTGTACATTTCTAAATGACAGCTGTTTTGAAGGCCCTGCACTCACTAAAAGGTGCTCCAAGTATAATACCAGTGTCATGGATTGGATACTGGCAGCCCTTTTCCTCTAACCCCTTAGTTAGCCAAAGATACAGAGAGGGGATAATTTCTGAGATTCACAGTTTGAATTTTGACTAGAGACTAATTGGGGGTCATTGTGAAAAATGAGGTCTGACTTCACTATGTTCTGTAGTGTGCTGTGAATCTCCTCTAAGTGTGACCAGACAGCTTTGTATTTTCCTGGAGAGAGGCTGAGTCACATCTGTAAAGCTTTTTTTGGTGGATGATGCCCTCAGTTTCCAGTATGGCAAGTGGGAGCATCTGCTGCTCCCTCAGAACACGTTCAGAACAGCTGGGGAGCTGCTCCTTTGTTCAGCAGTGAATTGGCCACTGATGCCAGCAGGAAAAAAGACAACTGGCTGATGAGAGCCTCTGAGCCTTGGTCTCTTTTGCAGCACTACTCTGTGTGAAACTTGGAGAGGGCTCTTGAGAACTGTTAAGGCAAGGGGATGCTCCTATCTCTGAGCAAACTGTCCTCTAGCCAGAACATCAGCTGATTGCAGCCACTGCTCAGGAGCTGATGAGTGGCTCATAATGAAGAAGAGTGGCTGCAGGGCAAATGCTCCCTTGGCAAACAGGACTCTGAGCCAAGGAAGGCAAAAGGTCAGGTTGAAGCTGCATGCCACAAAATCAGGATGTCACAAAGGTGGCTTTAAGGGAAACCTTTTAAACCAAGATTTGCAAACATTTTACTTTCCACCAGGATTTGATTTCCTGGTCCTAGCTCAAAGTCTGGCCTTCATAACACTGGCTGCCTCTTTTTCTTCTGCTGTGTGCATGTATTTTCAAGCTTCCATTTGAGCTCGCAGCCTACAAACAAGTGAATAAAACTCAAATTTGCCAATACTGCTCTTGGATTGGTGGGGGCTGACTCCACCAAAAGCAGCAGCACAACATCTATGCCTCCGATGTAGCGACGCAGAGCACTTTGTGCAAACAAAAACAGAAGATGACAATGGCAGAACTGTGCTGCTGAGCTCTTGAAAACCAAATCCCTTCAGATGATTTAATGGCAGTGACAAAAGTTGTGTCAAATGATTCCCTTGTTTATCTGACAGCATCTAGATATGTCAGACATCCAAGTTCCATCAGCGAGGCTGGGTGCTCCGATATGATAATAAATATTGTTTGCCCCAGAGCTCTCTGTGTGTCCAGAGAGAGATGAGCTGCCAGGAGGGCTGCACGGGAGCTGTGAGCTGATTGAGATTAGTATAACGAGCAGCAGCCATGGAACACCAGCTGTCTATTCTTTGTCTAGAAAGGAGAGAGCAGGGAGTAAACTTTAAAAATATATACCAAGAAAGATGTGGAATGCTGTTTACACATTATGACTGGGAGCTTTCCCTATACATAGAAGGTAGAATAAAAAAATTAGAAAGCTGAGCAGGGAGGAAATCTAACAGACAAGTCAGCAAAGACAGTAATTAATACCTGCTGTGAAATCTAAAACTGAAGGCTTGTTGTCTGAATTTCTTCCTTTTTGACTGCAGAAAATTTTTCTGGGTCTCATTTTCTTCCAGTGTAACATGTACACCCAGCAAATACTTCAGCTAAATAATTTCTAGCCTCTGGATTGTTTGTGGACTGTTAAGTTTCTTTGCTTTGCTCTTCTTCCTAAATTGCATGCCATTTTCTTGTCTTAATTACCTGAGTGAAGGAAGTTAAATACAACAGCAGAAAGTCACTCCTGAACATTCCAGAGAGTTTTTTTATCCTGAATATCTGAAGTGCATGGGATTTCCATTAATAAAGACCAAAGTGTCTCTATAACCAATTTTAAAAAAAAAAATGTACACTTTTTATCTCTCCAACCTTCCCAACCTCCTCTTTCATTTACTCTAAAAATATATGTATGTTTCAGTATCCAACTAGCAGGTTCTGTAGCAACTATCTGTGTCCTAAAATATGCAGCTACAAACAGCACCAAAGTTAATCTAGGACGATAACCAGGATGAGGAAATAGAGTCTTGGGCTGTACAAGTCAGGGGTCAGCTGTGACATAACATGGACAAATCCCCCAGTCCCCTGTTCCTGTAGCAATGGAACTGGTGTGATGCCACAGATCTGGCAGGTCTGCAGATCCTTTGTTGCTTTGGTAACTAAAACTTATCTTCATGCCAAATGATGTTGCCTTTGGCCAGCAGGACAGTCTGTGTTCTGCCACTGGCAAGTTTTTTGCTGAGAAAATAAACTCTGCTGCTAGTTCATCAAGTGAATTAGCTTTTGCTTTGATTGCCAGGTTTTTTTCAGGCCTCTGGCATGACTAGGTTTAACCTCCTGATAGTGCTTGTGTGTCCTTCAGCATTAGTCTTCTATGATAGTTTAGATGAGATAAATTTGCTTGTTTCCTTTGTATTGAATAAATTGGCAATTTGCACTTCCCCCCTTTTTAATGGCAAAAAACTTGTTCTCTGTGTTTTCCCCCCAGATTTCAGAGAGGAGAAAGGCCCATTGCAAGTTACCCACAGCAGGAGCCCACATGGTGCCAGGAACCTCTGAGTAACACTGGCAGTGCTCTGTGTGCACCTGTGGCCAGTATTTTATAGGGTTTTATAGAGTTATGGGGAAAAGAAACAAATCTGGTGTCTACTCTTGGGGAGGAATATGATGTGGAGCTGTGGGAGTGCAAATGGTACAGGGAAGTTTTTCCTTTTCCAGCTGTGGAGAAAGTGTGATTCTGTGTTTTATGGCAAAGAATTTAGTGGGAAAAGGTTATCTTCTCTCTCCCCTTCCCCTGTTTGCCCTATAAGCTCAGGGAGAACAAGAAGGTAGGGAGTAAGGCAGGGGATATTTATGCTTGTGGAAGTAAAATCTGATGTTAACTCTGTGCTTTTCTTCATCAACTACAGGAACAGCCAAACACTGGTGCATGAAAAATTATTACAGTTTCTTTCTTTGTATTATTACCACCATCACAGCTTCTCTCAAAGCCATACTAAGCACAAGTATTTAAACATTAGGCTTTGTTAAAAGACTGAATCAAAATATCTGGAAGCAAATTGTTTTCATTCTACCCACAGTTGTAAATTTAACAAGACAAGGTTTCCTTTTGCCCCCTTTACTGATCTTGACAAGTGTTTTGCTGAATGCAGAATCACATTGCTAGCAAACATCATTGTGCCACTCCGGCCTCTTCCCCGTGTTTGCTGACCCCAATCACCCTGGAACAGCTGCTTCTGCAATGGACTGGGAGAACTTTTCGTAGTGGTGGTGAATTTTTATGCACTTTACTGGCCTGTATACACCTTTCACATGAACACGGGGGCTTTTGAGGCCTATAAGATGAGCTGAGGTTTAGAATCACAGAATAGCCTGGGTTGGAAAGGGACCTTAAAGATCAGCTCATTCCAGTGCCCCCCCCTGCCATGGGCAGGGACAACTTACACTAGCCCAGCTTCCTCAGAGCCCCATCCAACCTAGCCTGGAACACTTCCAGGGATGGGGCAGCCACAGCTGCTCTGGCCAACCTGTGCCAGGCCCTCAGCACCCTCACAGGGAATAATTTCTTCCCAACATCCAATCTAAACCTGCTCTCTGATACTGTGAAGCCATTCCCCCTTGTCCTGTCACTCCTTTGTCAACAGTCTCTCCATCTTTCCTGTGGGTTGCCTTCAGGCACTGGAAGACCACAATGAGGTCACTCCAACGCCTTCTCTTCTCCAGGCTGAACGATCCCAATTCCCTCAGCCTTTCCTCCCTGCAGAGCTGCTCCATCCCTCTGACCATCTTGGTGTTCCTGATCTGGACTGGCTCCAGCAGCTGCACATCCTTCCTGTGCGGCTATCCCAGAACTTTTCAGCCCCTCAGTGAGGTGCCCTGGTTAACTTGTACTTTAATCATGGGTATAGTGCAGCTGGCAGGTTTTGTACCTGTCATTTAAGAACTGTTTAGATGAAAACTTTTTAAAGGTGTGCAAGGGAGGGGGGTTTAATTGTGTGTAGCAGAGGCTGTCATGGTCTTCGGAGAGCATGTTACTGACCATTTATAATTCCTTTAAATGCTTTTTGGACTGTGAAAGCATTTGGGTAACAGCCAACACTTTGATTGTGAGAGTCCATGGAAGGTGGACTCTCACAATCTAAGTGAGAGTTTCCTTGGCATTATCCAAGGAATATCTGTGTGCCTCAATGGAGTCAGGTAGGAGAGGGCTGTGAGCCCCCTGAGCTCAGATGGTCCTTCCCAGCTCCATAAGTGCAGGCACAATCTTGTGCTTCTCTCTGATACCATTCTTCACCTAGCTCATCCAAAATCTGGGCTTGCTGGAAGGTGCCCTTCAAATTGTGCTGCACAACTTTCCTTTCCTTAAGAAGGGTCAGTGCTAGTCCTAAGCAGCTTGGCTGTGGTACTGTTAATTAAGTAGCTGTCACTGATTTAAAGGATGACTCAGCAGGGACTTCATTTGTTGCTGCCTGAGAGCATCCAAACAGTCAGTAAAGCTGCCAGGATGTGTTTATTCCTACATATTCCTACACTGTCCCCTCCACGTGACACAGCCCTGTGTGGGGCTGAAACAAGTCTGGATTCACAAAGCTGACATGAAATGTCAATACTGCAAACCATTTCTGACATGCATGGGCTTATCCTAATCCAACTTAAGGTTTATGCAGACCCAGTCATTCATAAGTCCATCAGTCACCCAGCCCCCCATGTGTGCCCTGAGCCCCTGGAACAACACGGGGCCATCTGTTGCTTTAATGGAGGATTAATTTCTAGGAAAATCCAGTATCAAAGCTGATATGCTTACATCCATGTTTGGCCAATTTTTTTAGTTTTTTTTTTTTCTGGGCAGGAGTTGAATCTCAATCGAGATAAATAATGTACATGCATATCTTGAGATTGAGCCAGCATATTCAGTTTTCAGAGCAATGAAGTCAGATTTGCTCAATCTTGTGACATCAGGTGAAGGCTTTGTCATTTTTTGTCCTGAACCTGTAGATGTGTAGGGAGATTGTCAGGAATTGTGTCCTTCTGAGGAAGGAAAGCCATGCAAAAGAAATTTAATGAATCATAGGCCTGGCTTGGAAGGAACCTTAAAAATCACCCAGGTTCTACCTCTCTGCCATGGGCAGGGACACCTTACACTAGCCCAGCTTGCTCAGAGCCCTGTCCAACCTGGCCTGGAACACTGCCAGGGATGGGGCAGCCACAGCTGCTCTGGGCAACCTGTGCCAGGGCCTCAGCACCCTCACAGGGAAGAATTCCTTCCTGATATCCAATCTAAACCCACTCTCTGTCAGTGTGATCATTATATCAGTGAAACTAATGTGACAGGTAAATCTATTTATTTACTTAATCACTATTATTTTTAGCAGCAAATTAGAATGTCAGTACAGCTAAACATAAAATGGTTGTAGAAGGACAATGAGCAAGCCACTGTCAGTGTAAGGTAGAGGCCTGTACCTTTATGAAGTGGCATGATAAACTTTATGGGAAGTATCTGTTTTCTTCAAGCTTTTTATTTTTCCCCAGGGAAAGTGGTACATTTAGGGGCAGGCCCACATTTGTGCAGGTTCCTGTTGGTTTTTTTTTCATCAGCCTTAACTGTGGTAACTTCTGCACTGGTGGTTTTCTGTGTATCTAATATAAAATTCTAGCTTGTACTCAAAAGCTGTCCAGGTAAGGGTAGCTTTGAGTGCTGAGTCCCTGAGAGCTTGGAGCTCTGGCTGATCCCCGGGATTCCAACTGTACCTGAGCACTCCACCTTCAGGCAAGTTTTAGCAGGATCCAGCATTAGAACACAAACCCAGACAATACTGGAATAGTGCTCACATAGGCCCTTTTTCCTTTTTTTTCATTCATAATACTCAAAATTAAACTAGCTTCTCCAGTTTTGGTGTTATGTGTCTATTTTAACTGAAGGATTGAATGGTGTGCTATGATTTTTCTTGGTACCAAATCCAACAGAAACTGCTCTCTTTCTCTTCCAGAAACAATCCCCATCTTTTCCTTTGGACGCCCTCATTTACAGCTTGGTTATACCAGTAGATGGAAAAGTTTTTAACTAAGAGCTTGAGTACTAACTAGGAATAAACTTCTCTGATTCTGTGAAAGGCTAAAAATGCCTGTCTTCCTCCATGTAGTTCTATGCCTTTTGTTCTTGCTTTTCAGTCTTTCAGAGAATCATTAAGGTCGGAAAAGACCCAAAACACCATTGAGTCCAACCACTGACCAAACATCTGCAGTTCAGCCAAATTATTTCCTTTTTCCCCCCCATAATTTTATCTGCAATAATCTTCCCTCTCCAGTTTCAGCCACTCTCCTGCTCCTGTCTCCTCCAGCTCCCAGTTGTTGAAAAGTCTGTGATCCATCTTTCCTCACTGAAAATGAATGCAGGGAAAAATGCAGGAATGGTTCTCAGAGCAGAAACTGCACAATCCTGTTTGCAAGAAACTCCAACTTGGAGAACAAAACAAGGCACAAAACTAGGAGAAGGCCAGTGGTGTTGGAAAGAAACAGAAGAGAAAACATTTTGTTTTGTTTCGTTTTGTTTTTGTAAGACATAGGGAATTGTTGAAAGAGTTTAATATGGCAGTAATATTAATAACCCAGGTTTTTACTTAAAATTGCAGTTAATGATCAGGATTGTTATAGAAAGGATATTGTGTCCTACTTCTTGGGCCAAGTTATCTTAGGGATCAGGATAAATTCATTTAAAAAAATCCCCTAAACTGAGCTTATATTTGATTAAAGGGGCAGTTGGTCAGACTAGTCTGACCTATCTCCTTTGTTTTAACCTATCATAAGCAGATTTCTTTCTGTGCAAACAAAAATCCTTCTGCAGCAGTCTGCATTAAGCCCAGAGCCTCTGTTAAAATACCTGAAAAGTAGGTTAAATTGATATAAATATAACTTTTTTTTTTAATGGAGTGTTTTTAAAATAGGGTGATACATGCTGCTTGAATTAAATTTAAAAAAAAAAAAAAACAGAAAGAGAAATCATGAGAACCCAAGTATCTGTGAATTGGGAATGAAAATGCTGAGAAAAGATTTGCTTTGCCTTGATATCTTTAAACATTTATTTTTAAAATATTATTCCTGAAGCTATCAAAACAATCTCTTTTACTAAAAGTGTATGGTTGGTTGTGCTGAGGCACAAACAGGAAACTAATCTGGGGTTATTTTATTTATCCCTGTCAGACAATAATGATTGCCTGACAGTGCTTGTATGAAGGAAGGAAACCCTTAGGGAACACGATGCATATCTTGCCATGAAATCCTAGACCTTCATAAAAGAATGAAGAGACATTTTAACTTTATTACATTCTTTAGATAGTCAGCCCTCAACCCCTACTGCTCAACCCACTCTTGTGGTTTTTACTCCATCCCAAAGTGTGAATGGAATGATTTGAAAAAATCAGATACATTTATATTTAATGTTATATAAAAAGTGAAGGACGTCTTAAGAACCTGTTATTAAGACATTATTGTATCTTATTACATACTAAGATATGTTCTGTCCCCCTGCTCCTCTCTGCTCAGGCCCCCCTGCAGGGCTGCCTCCACATCTGGGATCTCAGCACAGGAAGGACAGGGAGTTGCTGGAGCCAGTGCAGGGCAGGGACACCAAGGGGATCAGAGGGATGGAGCAGCTCTGCAGGGAGGAAAGGCTGAGGGAATTGGGATCGTTCAGCCTGGAAAAGAGAAGGCGTTGAGGTGATCTCAGTGTGGCCTTCCAGGCTTTGGGGTGACCTCATTGTGGCCTTCCAGGACCTAAAGGGAGCCCACAGGAAAGATGGAAACTCTTGACAAGGGCTTGGAGTGACAGGACAAGGGGGAATGGCTTCACAGTATCAGAGAGCAGGTTTAGATTGGATGTTGGGAAGAAATTGCTCCCTGTGAGGGTGCTGAGGCCCTGGCACAGGTTGGCCAGAGCGGCTGTGGCTGCCCCATCCCTGGAAGTGTTCCAGGCCAGGTCGGATGGGGTTCTGAGCATGCTGGGCTAGTGTAAGGTGTCCCTGCCCATGGCAGGGGCATGGAATGAGCTGATCTTTAAGGTCCCTTTCCAACTCAATCCATTTCATGATTCTTGGTTGTTAAACCCACAATTTTTCCTCCTTTCCTCAACTCAGCACATATGTCACCCATGGAAAAGGAGGTAAATAGGATCTTTCCCTTGAACTGTTTGGAGTTTGTCCTGTGAACCAGAGATGGCTGAACTGCACATTGACCTTGATAAGGACCTTGATAAGGGATGCTGCCTCTTTGCCGAGACATGGCACCAGTCTCTGGGGGACTTTGATGATTTTTTAGATGGGCAACAGGAAATGGAGGCTGATTAAGACCTGTCCTCTCTTGGTCACAGGAGTGGTCCCCTTCAAAGGGATTTGAAGGGGATTACAACCTGGTCTAGAGGAAGGTCTCCCTGACTGTGCCAGGGAGATTGGAATGAAATGATGCTTAAGATCCCTTCCCACCCAAAGCATTCATTGATTCTATGACTGAAAGTGATCCCCTGAGTTCAGCAATAGTGAAGTCCAAGCCTTTAATTTTCCTCACAGCTTGAAACAAACCTGCTTGGTTATGTCTTTGCAGCACCCTCCTTGTCTTTTACACACCATGGAGAGCAAAGAGAAGGTTAAAGAGGTGGTCAGATAATGGGAGAAAGGTGAGGAGTTACTCCAGGCAGCAGCCTGGGGAGCTGCAGGGCTGCTCAGCTGTGTTGACCTCGGTCTGGGGCCCTCTGCTGTGCCGTGATCCACACACCGCCATGTCCAGGGGATTGGGGCTGATGTGCAGGCTGTGCTCCCCTAAAAGGGCTGAGAGTCCACGGATGTTTTTGGCCCAATCCCCGTACTGGCGCAGGGCATCCCTGTGCCGAGAGGAAGATGCCGGAGCTGTGGCTGCCTGGAGCCAGGCTGGGCAGGATTAGGAGCGGGTGACAGATGCACAGGCTGGCCTGAGGGCTCGGAATGCGTCTGGCCAGGCATAAATACCACAGTTCATACCGCAGGCTCGGGGGTCGCACACGGGTGGATGGCCGGGCAGGAGGAGCAGGCTCAGACCCTCTGCGGGAAAAGAGGGGAAGGTGGCAGATGGGTTTTAACCGGGGGAAATACGCATATCCCCGATCTAGGGCTTTGGTTCAAGGAGAAAGAGCCGGTGTTACAGCAGCGTGGGGAACTTCTGCGCTGGGAAGGCGCAGCAGGCTCGAGATTGTAGTATGAGGATTTCCGCAGAAACGCGAGGCGTTCCCGTGCGCACATCCCGGAGCTCCACATCCCGGAGCTCAGCCCGCGGTGCTCCCGGGCCCTTCGGAATCTGGGTCCCGACAGCCCGGGGGGAGACGCCGCCCGTGTCCCGGGATCCCGCAGGCGGGCCGGGCCGTGCCAGGGCTGTGCCAGGGCTGCGGTGATCCCAGCACTGCTGCTCCCAGCCCGGCCCTGGGCTCGATGGGACCCGCCGGCAGCAGCGACAGCAGCAGGATCCGCCGCTACCGCGGACAGCCGGCGCCATCTCCCGGTGTCGGGAGAGAGGGAAGGAGGAAGGGAAGCGAGAGAGAGGGAGGTGGAGAAGGAGGCAGGGGGGAAGGCAGGAAGAGAAGGGGGCAGAGAGAGAGGAAGGAGCAGGGAAGGGAAGAAGGGAGTGAAATAGCGGGGAAGGGAAGAAGGGGAGGGGAGGGGAGGGGAGGGGAGGGGAGAAAGAGAGCATCGAGTTCTGTCTCACAGCACGTTAGCAACAATCCTTGCTTGGCTCTGCAGCTATCCCGTTATTCATGTTCGAAACACACACATTAGTCCTCTTCTGGGCTTCTACAGGAGGTCTCTGCCTCAGAGGGAAAACAGGTAGCACCTTTAGCTTGAGAAACTTGCCCCAAAAATAACTGAACATTTTGAACTCCAGGTGTGAAAACACCCATATGAAGGTGCTCAGCATTGCTAGGTGCTCTTCCTCCTCCATCTGCCCTATGCTAACCTGGTTCTGTTTTTATGCAAGACATGAAGGATTATGCAGTAGACTGAATTTAAAAAACCACTCCATGAATGTATATAAAAGGCACTACATTACACTGTAGTAGGCCATTTGTGTATATATAGCCATTTTTCTTTCCTTTGGATTTATTTGGTCTTGTTATTTTCTCTGGGTTTGTTTGGTTTTGGTAGGGTTTTTAAAATTTGTTTGTTTGTTTGTTTGGGGTTTGTTGTTGTTTTTTGTTTAGTTAGTTTTGGTTTTATGGCTTTTCCCCTTTTTCTTTGATAGAGATTGAAGAGTCAAAAAAAAGCTTCTGGTTTTCCTTGCAAAACAAGTTGTATGTCTGTGTAGATACTCAGTTTGGGCAGCTTTACAGAACCCCAGGATGGCTCAGGCTAGGAGCCCAGGACTGGACACAGCATTGCAGATGTGCCTCACCAGGGATTTGTAAACTGGGAGCTTCCAGGAGCCCTCAAATATAGGACTATTACAGCTTTTATTTATACCCAACAGAGCTGGAGTTAAGCCCTAGCAGCTGCTTAAGAGAGCATAGCAGAGCTCCTTTCTTTTCATGGAACAATTTCGCTTCTCAGATCATTCCAATTCCTGGTCATAGTACCACCTCTACTGCAATATGGAGCTCCACCTCTGCCTTTAATTTGCAGGCACCCTAGTTCTGGGATGTTTATAAATGCAGAATATTGTAAAGGTCAGCTTTCCTTGCACACTTTACTCAGAAAGGTACACAGAGTTCTGCACCAATGTTTCACTGTGTAATTTTAGGTGTAGCATCAACTGAGTTGTCATTACAGTGTCACATATTTTTGGTGGTTCTGTCTGGTAAATGCTGGAATGGGAAAGTTTTGCAGAGGTTAAGGATTTAAAGGTGACAAGTGTGATTTCTCCAGTTCTAAAGGTGGAAACAGTAGTAAACTGCTATTTACCAGCATGGAGAAATAGCTGGAAAACTTGTACTCCTCCAGATCTCACCCAGATAGACTGAGAGGAACTCTAATGGATGTTACAAGAATTGGCTTTGGTTTTCTCTCATAAAATTTGCAGTACATTCTGTCAGAGAGGAGTTGTACTTCTTGACAGTGTAAGGGATTGCTGCAGTTCTGTCTGGAATTTGAATGCTTGCCACAGCCTGTTGAGCAAAGCAGCTCTCTGCACTACCTTTGTCAAGTCTGTCTTTTCATTTAATATTATTTTAGTTTTAAAAATAAAGGTGAAATACTTGTGACACCATACCTTTAAGTAGAACACATTATATAGAAGTAACTAGAGTCCTGAATCCTTCAAGCTCTTCTTGTGTAACTTGACATCTTCAGTGTAGAGTGATTTTTCTTCCTTCCCACACCACACTTCCCCAAATGGGAGATGGCTCCCAGTCTCCAGGGAAGAAGACTTATGAGTATTGTGAACCTGAGTGGGCAATGATTTCACATTAAGGTGATTTTGTGTCTGAAATGATATAGAAAAATGATCTTTGTAGACTTTCTACTAGGTGAGACCTCTAAAAAGCAGCATTCAAAGTAAAATTCCAATCAGAAAAAAAATCCCAACAACAAAACACCACAGTTGTATAGGATGCAATATGAATAACAATGTTTGACTAGTTTTTGACAAATAAATATGTAAATTTATGGTTCTTTCTCATTCTCACTGTGTTCTGAAACATTTCACCTGCACCTGTCATGAAAATTCTTAAATATAAGCACTTTATATTTCTTCCACATTTAGCATGACAGCTTTACGCTTTAAAACATTTGCTGATGTCTGTCTTTATTTCTGAAAAAAATGCTGATTTAAAAAACTCAAATGTTTACAGAAAAGTTTAGCTTTGGAAAAAATTCAACTACATTGTCAGTTAAAAGTTTTAAGATGGTCTGTGCTATGATTTAACAGTTCTGAGCCTTTTTCATTGTGTTTTTTCTTTTTTCCCCTGCTTGAAACCACTTTCCTCTAACTAATTAATTGTTTAAAAATATCTTTAATTTGAAATCTTTGGATTTTTATCCTAATTCAGGAAAGAAAGCAGTATATAAATACTGTTTATTCATATCAAATAGTGAGTATGATAGGAAAACATTTCCCAGCTGCAGACATGTGCACCTGAGTCTGTTTGCCTAGATTTTTGTATTATGGCTGCAAGTCCTTATACTGAAAATTCTGGATCAAGTCAGGATTCTGCCATATCTAGAGGAGAAATATGATTTGGTTGCCAGTTGTCCCAGGATAGTGGCCTCCCAAAAAGGATGTCTGAGGTTTCCAGCAGGTGATTGTTATTGTTGTTCCAGCCTGAGTTACCTGAAGTACTCTCTGACAGACTTACAGAAGTCTGTGGGATGATGAAATGAGAGGAATTAATTTTTCCTAACAGGTCTGATGAATGGAAAAGGAGGTGAAGGCATCAGAAACCATCTTATCCTCTGGAGGTGAAGAAGGAGGAGTTATCAGGAGTATTTGCTGTCTTTTCAAGTCCATCCATGGTGACATATTCTGAGTGCACTGGTTACAAATATGAGCCCTCATTTTTCACTGTCCTTTCAGATCAGGGTTGTTGGAGGGGGGATGCAGCTTGTTCAGCCTGTTCATGTTACTGAGGTGTTGGTGTCATACCTACTGTTCCCTTTTCATCTGTGAAAGGATAGGAGGAATGTGAATAAAAAGCAGGGCCATATTTCCTGAGCACATTGACAGGACTTGGCAACTCATCCTTCAGATCACATTACAAATGAGATTCAGCAAGTTTTTGAGCCTTCCCTGCTTCTCACAATCACTTTGAGTTTGATACCTTTTTTATTGGAGACTTGTTTCTTTTGTAGCCTCTCTCTTCAAAGTCCCTGCCTCTTCCCCGAGTTCCTTCTGCATTTATTGCCTCTTATCAGGAATTCAGTGTGCTCCGAGGGGCTGTTTGCCTCTGCTCTTTGTTAGTCACAAAGTATCTGCTATATTGGTTTTCCATCTCCAGAGTCTCTGAGGGCTCCTGGGAAGGACATGACATATAAAATTACCCAGCTCTGTCTTTAGATCATGATGATAGTCCTCTAATCCCAATGCACAATGTCAAGATACTTTGTTTTATGCAGATGAATGTCACCACTTGAAAGAAACCAGATTCCAACTCCAGCTCAGTGAGTGCAAGCTCTCATCCTTCCCATCCCCAGTGATAAATTTGTGCTAAGGAAATTGAAGGGAAAATTATTTACCTAACAAGCTGGTAGCTGGCCAGAGGATGTGGTTTGGGATTATTTGCCTCCAAAGCTCTCTGGGGGAACACAAATGTAAAAGTTTCCCTAAGGAATTATTACCTTTAGAAAACTTATTTCCTTATTTTCCTACCCCTGTTCAAAGGCCCTCTCCTTGTTCCCTGGAGGTCCTGCCCCCTGTGGGTCACATGGACTGGCCCAGCAGGGATAGGATCTGACCTGTGTTTCTGAGCAGGACACTTGGGATTTGGAGGGTGCTGAAGAGTTGGGTGACTGACATGGGATATCTAGGGCATGAAATTAAGCCAGAGTCCTGTTGTTGTGCTTTGCTATGCTTGTTTATGTAGAGGGCTCTGTGGAGATTTTCCTATTTCCATTCTCTGTATGGATTTGATTTTTCAAACAGTGGTTCCATGCTTCTGGGAATTTTCATGTTTCTGAGTTGAGAAGACCCAGTGTCCCTGCTGGCCACCACATTGTGACATTTCTTTTCCTGCAACCTGGGATAAAAGCATGGCTGCAGAAAGGAGCTTATTTGTTTGGGTTTTATTTGTTTGTTCATGGGGGTGGTGGTGGTGTTTTGTTTTGTAAAGATATTTAGCTGGATTGATCCTGACAGCAGGCACAGGCCCTGACAATCCTTTCCCATCTGCTCACTTGCATGTGCCCATGTTCCTATTTTTGAAGGAGGGATCACCTCTCTCTTCTGTCTGGATACTTCTGGTGCTAGTAAGTGGTGATAATTCTGCAGCTCTACAACAATCCAAAAAAGTTCCTCTTCAAGATAAGTAGTTTTTCTCCCAAGCATCAGGAGTACTTCAATGTCCTTGAGACTCTCCTTTGTTTTTCCCTCTGCTTTAGCTGTATATGTATTTTTATTTCTGATTCTTTTTTGCAGCTGCCAGCAGTAGCCTTTACAGCCTTGAGTCTTAAAAGTCAGATGTTGGTGTTATGAGTCCTATTTTTGCTCTGAGTACTGGCAGGGCACCCACAGGCAGTCTGAGATGGCTCCAGTTCATATTGTCCCTTGTTGTCATGTCTGTGTGCTAGAAAGAACATCTCTTCCTCTTGACTAACTTTCCTGTTGATTTTTCTTGTTTTCACATGACTTCTCTTATTGTGGACTTCAGCCACTCAATAATAATTAACAATGCAAATAGCAGGCAATTACAGCCAATCTTCTCTTACACTCCTTTCATTCTAAGGGGTTCTGGCATAAATATAAATAATATAATTACAGTGTAATCTATTTATGGATTAAGTCCCAAGTCCCCAAGGACTTCCCAGTGGGAGCAGGAAGCAGGAATCCAGGGCCGTCCATGTTATAAAGAAGCAACACCATCAATACCATCCTATTGAAAGGAAATGTTGCAGTATCAGTCCCTATGGAATTGCTGTTTTCTCCTCAAATGTCTGCCAGTAGTGGGACCTTGGCAGCCTCTCGGTGTTGCAAGTGCAATACCCATAAAATTAGATAGATCTGGACATCATTAAAAAGTGGATCCTGCAAGCAGGAATTTGCTGGGATAATGTCTTACTCCCTGGCCTTGACAGTGACTTTTGCTACTGATCTCCTTTTGAGATGACCCCCAGCCTTCAACACTCAGTGTCTGGCTCTTTAAAGGGTCAGCCTTCTAGATATATTTGATTGATTTTATTGGTATTAAAACTAGAATAATTTCCCACAGGAAGCTGACCAGATTCCTCATTTAATCAAACCACTTTTTTTTTTTCCCCCTGTGTAACATCCAGCTGTTCTATCACCTTTCAGAGCAGACTCAATTATCTCCCTTGACTTGTATCTGAAAAGCTGTCAGGAATTGCTCCCTCATAATTGCATCACTGATCCTTCCATCAGGAGTAAAACATAACTCAAAACTCAAGGAAATATTGGTTAGAGGTCAGAACTTCTTTAATAAGAAAAGAAGTTGATACTCTTATGGTAAGGGAATTCTTCAGTCCAGTCACCAGTGTAAAAGATTTTTAATAGTTCATTATGAAAGTATTTTTGGGTTATCTTTGATTTAGCTTGTGCACTGTTTTCTCAGGCTGTAGGAATGCAGTCTGATAGAAAGTGTATGGGAGAATAAATACACATTTTTACATACTGAAGTGCTGGAAGGCTGGTTTGACTTCAGCTTGGCAGTACAAGAAAGAAATATTTCCTTAAGAATGATAGCCAGTATTGAAAATGAGGCTGATCCACAGACGCTGAGTAGCATGGAAACTAAACCCTTGTCTCTGCTAACAGTATAAACAGCACAATTCATTTGGAAGGATGCTTGAAGATGATTTTATTCCAGTCATAAGACCCTGGTGCATTGTATAATATTTTTTATATTAAGTATTTTATTTAATATTTTGTTTATCTGTTTTCACCAGAATGGAATACATGACTTTAGGATAAGCTGTGCTTTCACTTTTGGTGCAGTTTTAATCAAAACAGTGTATTTAATGAATAAAAATTACTGGTACATAAGAACTCAGGCTGAAAAGGGGAAGAATAGGGCACATAATCATGGGCAGCTCCCAATGGAGTCGGTCCCTATCCCACAGAAATCTGCCACTCTGCTCAGATATTTGTTGCCCACCATAATTATGACAAATCTTTAAATCCTTTCAGTTGTTGCTGAGATGTCCTGGGGGCTCATGTCCTAGGGTGTCTAATTTCCATTTGGCAAAACAGCCCCAGTGGGCAGAATATGGATTAGATTTAAAGCCTCAGATGACTTCCCACAGCAGCCCCTTATTTACACTGGAATGGAAAAGTACATTCTTTCATATGGGAAGAGATTTTTGGATAAAGTTTTGTTGTCTGTGTTGTTTGCAGTATAAAACAAATTCCTGGAACAGTTAATGAAAAGAAAACAGGCCCTCAGTTGCTAGGAGTGCAAGTGACCTGGTGGGTTTGATCCGGCCCAGAAATCCAAAGAGATTCCTGTCAGTGACAGCAATCTGAGCAAGGCAGCAAATTATTTTAGACATTGTGGTAGGCAGAGTGCATTACAGCTCCTGTACGCTGTGATTAAGGTTGGACTTGATGATCTTGGAGGTCTTTTCCAGCCTTGAAGATTCCATGATTCTGTGATAGACTGACACTCAGAAATGTTGCCAGAGGATGGGGTAAAGGCTCAGCCACATAAGGGAAGGCTCCCTGAAGGGACACTGAAGCCTTTTTCCTTGGAGAAGGGGAAGAAATGTTGTTCCAGAAAACCTCTCTAAACAAAGAATTTAGTGTGTGGTGGGGGAAAAAAGAGTGTTCTGAAAAAAAAAATCTAAAAGGACCTTTGATTATCAAAGAGCAGCAAAGGCAAGGGAGGAGCATTGTCCTGTGGATGAGGAGTCAGTCATGGTGTATTTTAAGCAGCCAGCAATAGATCCTTTCATACCTAAAAATAAAGATCTGTGGATCTCCTCCAAAATCTGTGAAAGCAAATGGGATTATTTTCATTGACCTTTTCAATGGGAAGCCATAAATAGATAGTATTTCTCTTTTTCCCCCTTTTGTTGGAGAAGAACAGGACATTTTGCATTTTATAGCTCTTTTCTAGCTGACAGACTGTGTCTGCTGATAGTTATGCACATCTAGATCCCTCTCCACTCCCAATCCCAGGAAAAACAGTACTGCTGGAGCTAGGATGAACTGAGAACAGGTGAATCATGCAAATGGCAGCCTCCAACATGGCTGAGGAAAAGAAAAGGAAAATATTTTTATACAGAAAGAAGGGCAATTGGGGCAATTGTGTGGGGTGAGGGGTGAGAGAATTAGGGTTATTAAGGCAGGAAAGGGATGAATCTCTAGACACCTGCTCTGACTTTCTTTGTAACTTGTGCTGTGAAACCATGCTCAGCAATGAAACTGAAACTTGCGGCTCTGCAGTAAGACATGTGAGAAAGCTCCTTCCTTGATTTCAAAGCAATGTATGTTTGAATGACACAAAGTGTCAAAAATTACCAAAAGTCACTAAATCCCATGTGTGCAATCCTGCAGGGAAGATCCTGTCTCTCAGTGTGCTTACAGAAGTCTGCCCACTCTGCAACCAGCAATGTCCTGCAGTGTTGTAATATTTTTATTCCTCCTTGTCCCAAAAAACTGTTAAGTGACTTTAGTGCTCATGCACTAACAGGCCTAAGCACACAGTAGCTTGAGCAGAGAAAGGACAGATCCTGTGCTGGCTTCTCAAAATATTGACAATCTTCCTGCTTGAGGGTCCATCTCAGTCCTCCCTCGTCCCTGCACT
The DNA here is from genome assembly GCF_014805655.1 of Passer montanus. NCBI lineage: Eukaryota > Metazoa > Chordata > Aves > Passeriformes > Passeridae > Passer > Passer montanus. The sequence continues at coordinate 1,367,337 of NW_024357170.1, read as the reverse complement.
GTCTACATGGATGGCTGATCCTCCCTGTAAGAGGTGCCTGGAAAAGGTTTGGATCTATATACTGTGGTCCCTCGTTTGCTTGATATTTCAATTCAACTGAATTTTGAATTTCATCCCTCTGGAAATATTTACCACAGTCCTGGTACCCCAGTCCATCTCCAAAATATAGAAAACATCTCCAGTTGTGCCTGAATCTGACCAAGTGGTTGTATTTGCCTTTAAAATCATTGCTGAACTGTTCTACTGACACCACTTCATTTTTTCAATGCCTTTTCTGTCAGAAGCAAAACATCAGCAGCAATGACAGTTCATGAAGCAACAATTTGTAGGGTAACTTCTTCAGGCTCTGTATGTAGTTCATATCTTTTCCATATTTTGTTTGTGTGTTTTTTATTTTTCTTCAGAGTGATCTTTTAAAATCCTTTTGATTAGCAGTAGTTAAGAGCACTGTACCCAAGAAAACATTATTCTTTGAGACAGGAAGCACTGGGAAGGGGTGAATGCCTATGGTCCTACACCAGAGCAGCTTTGGCTGGGTGATGAGGGTTGGACATCCAGGGAATTGAATTTGGTACACATCATACTCTCCCAATGAGTTTGCAAGACTTGTTTGTCCAAAAGCATTTTTGAAAATCAAAGGTTATATTAGTCTAGATAAAGCCTTGGGCATTAGTGTTGAGTGGAAGACATATTTTTTTAGTCTCTGGTTATGGCTTCATACTCTGAAAGCTTTTTGTAACTCCAGGGAAAAGAGTTACTTAAATACAAATTCCTGGAATCCACCAGTGGTTGCTTTTGCTGGAGGTGAATTCAATGTTCCTTTCCAGTCTCTCACTTTTTAAAGTTTCCTACGGCCTGAGAATGAAAAGAGTATTTGAGGGTTTATTTAATTATTTCTCCTGAGAAGGAGTTGCTTTCAATTTTCAGCCAGCTCTTGTCTCAAGCATTTATTTAAAATTGTGGGGCTCTCCTATGTCAAGTTACTGCTTATTCAGGAGAAGCTGAATTTGTAACATGGCATTTTTATATTAGTGCCAGCATTTTAGGAGAAACAGAATTCTAAAAGTGTTAGTAATGCAAGAATTTGCTATTAAGAAGGAATGGGGATCCAGGCCTAGGGAAGGATATTCTAGCACTTTTAGGATGGATTATGGAGATCTAGCCTTACGTACTGACTTGTTCCCTTGTCTTATCGGGTACCATGCCACCTGCTCAGAAAGCCTTGTTTGCAGTTGAGCTGTGCCCAGGAACTTGTTTTGCCTCTCATTTAGATAATGCTTTAATCACCCTACTTCTCAAATGGGGGTTGTAAAGGACTCAGTGATTTGCTGTAATCCTGATGCTGCCAGGCCACTTTTCTCATTCAGTTAATTTACTTCAACTGGTTTGTGAAGGCTGCCCAGTGACAATATTCAGGTAACAGGAAAGAAAGAACAGCTCTTCTTGCTGTACAACAGCGAGAGAACTCTGAGTTAGTAGTTAAAGAGTCATTCTGTGAACCTACTGTGGGGTCCAGCACTGATTTGTAGCACCGCCTTCAGCAAGCAGCCTTTGGTTTTGTCTGTCAAGATAGCCCTTCAGAAGGGAATCATGGATGCAGAGCTCTTGTGACCTTGGTAGGTGCTAGGGGAGACCACCTCTTCAGGATTAAAAGGGTGGGTGGGAATCACAGAATTCTAATGAACATTGACTTGTGAGACAACACTTGGAGGCTTTTTGTGGAGCCTTTTGAACTCTGGCCAGCCATGCTGGTCATGCTCCTGACATGCCTCCGAGCTGATTCCATGGAGATTTCCTTGCATTTGGTATAGAATGCCTGCTCTCAGATGGTGTTTCACATTCTCATGACTTCAGCCTGCCTGTTCTGAAATGCCAGTGTGCCTGCTGCTCACTCCTGTGCGCTCCAGTGGCTCAGCAATGCTGCTCCCTGCCTGGCGTGGGATTTCCCTCTGTTTCTCAGGGATGCAGGGTCAGCTTAGCTGTCCCGAGTCTCTGTGTCCTGAAAATCTCTTTCCTCATCACTTGTCAAGAAACACCTGCCTTTTCTCCTCCTCCTCCTCCCCCAGACTTTCTCTCTCTTTTTTTGTGATATTGTTACACTTTAAATCTTCACTAGGACTCGATGCTGAAACAAAGGTGGTCAAAGGAGGGAGGAAAAGGATATATTCATTCAATTCTAAGGACTCCCTAAAGAAACAAACAAAAAGAAAGAGGAATATTTATCACTGTAGTTCTGCAATTTTGGCATGGCAGAGGTGGTTCTCTTCTCTCAGTCAGAGATAGATTTTTCAGAGCTTTAACACAAAATTTAATATGCCCTTTAGGATATGTGATTGCACAAAATACGCTGCTGTTTTTCTGCTGGAAAGACTGTGCTCTTAGCAACAACTTTTCCTCCTACTCAAGTTCGCAGCCCTCAGGAAGCTGTAACGTGGAAGGAAGGCAAATTTCCACATGAAGGAAAAGGAAATAAGCATAACAAAGAACTGAGAGAACCCAGTTCTTCCTTCAGGACAGTGCTTAAGTACTTTGATGTAGTAGCAGAATTTCTTCTTGATGAGGGAGGGCATATCAGCCAAGTCCCTTAGTGACTTATCAAGTGTCCTTCCTCATCAGGTTTTCCACCACACATATATTTATTTACCAAGTATCCTTCCTAATCAGGTTTTCCACCACACATATTTATTTGCTGCGCCTATCTTTTACGCCCCTGTTCTGTGAGCGAGATATTCTGTTGCAGAACTTTCTATTTAATGCTGGACTGCCCCAGCTCATGAGTGAACCTTCTCTCCTTACTTCTGAAATGCCTCTGTTGTGTTTGTTGCACATTTTCTTGTCCCACTGATTTGTTTGGATGGACAAGATGAGGCACCAAGTGGAACATGTGACTTAAGACCCTGTAAGGAGCCAATGGCAGCTGAAGAAGTGAAGATTACACAGGTCTTGTCTCCAACACTAAATCAATGAGAATGTACACTGTGTCTCATGACACAAAAGGGTGATGGTGAGAGACATGAGCTGCTACCATAAAAAGGACAATTTAGTGTGTGTGTGTGTGTGTGCATATATATATATATATCTCCCCTGACATTTGGAATGTTCTCTTTCCACATGTAGGAGATGTAAGTGTGATTCTAGCTCATATATCCAGGCTGTGATGTGTCAAATGTAAGAGGAAGTTGCAACAGTCTGTTGCTGAGATGACAATGAATGTGTGGGAAAATTGTGGGAACTCAGACCTCACTGCTGAGTGTACACACTTACTCAGTGTACACACCATGCCCTTCATTATACCCATTTTTATATTAATTAAATATCTTTTTTTTTCCAGCCTGTGATACAGGTTATTGACCTTCAGCATTTGTACAGACTGATAGCAAAGGATAAGTAAAGTACAGATACAAATAATTAATCAGTAGCACCTATGCCCATTCCCCAATTGTTAATTTTGCAAAACATCTTGTTCTATAACATGACAGGTATGGTTTCTTTTGCTTTGAAAATGAAGTGCTTTAGCATTCAGTGCTCTGCAGCTTTAAATTCTCATTTAAATGCTTGTCTCCTGAAGGCCACAGTCTTTACCCTCTGAGGCAGAGACTTTGTCCTCTTTCACCAGCTGCTTCATTTTTCTCTTTTCTTCTGATCCTTTTAGCTGGAATTTTCAATCTTCAGTCTATGGAAGAACAAAATTCTGGCATTAAACATAAAATCATATTCCACCTTCATTTCTGAATAGTGCTTATTTGATTCAAGTAAATAACTTTATTTGAAACAAGGAATAGAAAAAATATGATACTTCAGAAAAATATTACTGAGATCAATGGAGGAAAATAAAATTAACCTGTATTTGCTACAAACCCTGAATTTTACTTTTTAAAAATTTTCACTACAAGGGGTTCTCCTTTGTGATCTCAGGCCAATCATCTCATTTTTGCTGTGATAGGACAGGATGCCTTTCTTTCTCCTGGTATCTTCTTCTATTCTTCTGATGATTTTGGACAAAAATAGGCAGAGAGAAATTAGAGAGAAAGGGAAAGGATGATGTCAGCTGTTGTGCTGTGACTGAGTTAGGTTCATTGACTTAGGAAGCTCTGTTTAAAGATTATTCTGGCTCATCCTGATCACACAGATAAGACCTCACAGAAGTGTAAAAGTTCAATCTGTCCTACCAATGTTAATAAGACAGAACATATTGGCATCTCAGTAATAGAATTTAGGTAGTTTATTATCCAAAGTCCTGGTGAAAAATATTTAACCACTCCCAGCCTTAATTTCCCTAAAATATTAAAGGGATTTAGAAAGCCTAGACAGTGAAAGAGGTTCTGTTATGCACCTGAAGAGGTACCTGAGTATCTTCAAGAAACTGGGACCAGATCTCTCTTTGGTAAATAATTCCTGAACATGTGACCTGTGACTCTTTCCCTCATCAGGGAAGAGGCACACCTTCTGGGTGCAACAGATCTTGGATGCTTTCCCACCAAACTGGGAAATGGTAATGGAAAACTGAGTAATGGAAATTACCCAAAACTGGCTAATAGGAAAGGAATTAGCCTTAAAGACACTGCAACAACAAATATGACACCCTGTGGGAAATCAGTCCCTATTTACAGTGTGCCATGTTTGTTGTAATTCACTATAAAACATTGATCCTTGTGGGTGTAAATGTTATCACACAGAATATTAACAGCATATCCAGCCTTACTTCCTGGTGTTGTCTTGTTGATTCACATCTGATTAGTTCCTTGCCTTTCTCTTCCTTGTCTTCCTCCTCTGATGGAAAGTTTGGATTTCTGCTTCCCAAATGGGCTGGGTGCATTGGAGCCTGACTCTCTGCTATGCAACGTCATCCAGCCGGCTTTCCCAAACTCTGCATTCCTTCTCTTCTGCTTTCCCACTGCCCTTCTGCCAGATGCTGCCTCATTCTGGGCCTGACTTGAGGATATTCTGTCTGATTTGCATCCCACAGCTGCTATTTGATCTCAGTTCTGCTCTTTTCTCCCTCTTCCCTCTGCTAGTTTTGATCTAGTTCCAGGGTTTCATTATCTAATTCATTTGTTCTGGTAGACCTTTAATTTCTTCATTTTTTTATTAGGTCTAATGGGAATTGTTTTCTCGCTTTGGAGCTTAGTGATGGCTTCTTTTCCCATTTAATATGTCCAGGCTGCCAGGCACTTGTACCAGACTGCATCTCAGCCTCCAGCAGGCCATGGTTATTATCTGGCTTTTCCCAGCAGTTGTTTGGCTCAGAACCAAGAACGCAGGAGTGCACAAAATGCCTGTGTGGTGTCTGCCCCTGACAATGGGACACAATTACCAGCTCACTTCAGAGATTGTCACCCTCAAAACTCTGCCTTTCTCTGCATATGGCTGGACATGGTTCATTTGTGAGGTTTGCTTGGGAGACAGGCAGGAGAGGTTACACATCCTGCAGCAAAAAACCCACAAACCCTCAGCTGTCTTTTTGCCAGGTTCCAGTCTCAGGAATCCAAAGAGCCATCCTGGTTGTGACTTAAAGATGGCAAGCCCTGAAAGCAGCATGCTGAGGACATGGCATAGGGGCTCAATTTCCGGCCCTTTTGTGTCCCAGTTAAATGTGTGTTTTTTCTCTTAATAATCCTCACCTAGGGCTCCTAGGTACTGTGTATCACAGGTGTAATATACAAGGAATTGTAATGAGTAACTTCTGCTTGAATAAAAAGGATGGTGACTACACACTTGAAAAAGTTGCATTTTAAGTTGTACATCTCCCAAAGGAGATGTAATTGTGATTGTGTCTTGGAGTCCTTCAGAAATACTGTGGTCTACTAAGAGTAGTAGGCCAATAATAATTAAGAGTAAATACTGGTTAGACACGACAGGAGAAAGCAGGAATGGGACACGGCAAGAAAAAGGACATGCTGATCACATGAATGATGTGATTTTTAATTTTCCCCCATATAAATGCTATAGATTATGCTAAAGGTTAATTATATGTGTATGAAGCTTTTGGAAAAATGGGACCTTTTTTTTTTTTTCTTTTCATGGAGAAATGCAGGGAATGTGAAGATTTCCAAGATTCTTTACAAATCAATCTTACATTGATGTCTTGTGGGTGTTGAGTGCTGCCCACACTTGGGTAGCAAGGTCACTGTGTGGAGACCTCAGAGCAGCCTTCTGGTATCTGAAGGGGCCTCCAAGCAAGCTGGAGAGGGACTTTTCATCAGGAACTGTAGTGACAGGACTAGGGGGAATGGCTGCACACTGACAAAGAGCAGGTTTAGGTTGGATATTGGAAAGAAATTGTTCCCTGTGAGGGTGGAGAGACCCTGGCACAGGCTGCCCAGAGAAGCTGTGGCTGCCCTATCCCTGGCAGTGTTCCAGGCCAGGTTGGATGGGACTCTGAGCAACGTGGTCTGGTGGACGAATTTCTTCCCACTATCCAATCTAAACAGGCTCTCTGTCGCTGTGAAGACCTGACCCCTTGTCCTGTCACTCCAGGTCCTTGTCAAGAGTCTCTCTCCATCTTTCCTGTGGGCTCCTTTCAGGGAGTGCCACAATGAGGTCACCCCAAAACCTTCCCTTCTCCAGGCTAAGCAATCCCAATCCTCTCAGCCTTTCCTCACAGGAGGACTTTCCCACAGTTAACTTTTTGTTTTATTCTGTGATTTTGGAAAACAACATTGCTGGTTTTAGCTGGGGTAGGATTAATCTTATTCCTAGTGGCTGGAATGGGGCTGTAGTTTGGATTTGTGCTGAACACAGGGGTGATAATACAGAAATGTTTTTGTTATTGCTGGGCAGGGATTGCACTGAGCCAAGGCCTTTTCTGCTTTTCCTACTGTCAAGCTGGTGAAGGAACTTGGGGGTGCTTAGGGATTTGGTAGGAGACACAGCCAGGTCAGGTGACTCCAGCTGACCAAAGGACATTTCAGACCAGCTGATATCATGCTCAGTATATAAAAGGGAGGGAGAAGAAGGAAGGTGGAAATGTTTGGGGTGATGGCTTTTTGTCTTCCCAAATATGTGTGATGGACCCCTGCCCTCCTGGAGGTGGCTGAACATCTGCCTGCCCTCCCTTGTTTTAGTTCATTTGTGCACACAGCTTTTGCTTTTCCTGTTGAACTGTCTTTGTCTCAAAACATGAATTTTCTCACCTCTACCTTTCTGATCCTTTCCCTGATTCCTGTGGTGAGGGGGTGAGTGAGTGGCTGCTGAGTGGACACCAGGACAGGAAAAGGGACAAGGGACCTTGACACTCCAAGGACAGATCTGAAATCAGGCTTTGGGCTAGGTGGAAAGAAACAACTTTTCCTCATTCAAGCAGTTGCATTCTGTTACAGATTTGTTGGAGCAGTTAAACAAAACCCATAATTTTTGTGTTTGGAAATCTTTATTGTCCCTCATTTTTTATTTGAAGGGGAGGAGGAAGGACTGCAGTGTGTCCAGGCTCTGGCTGTGTAGAGGAACAGGTTGTGAGGATATGTGCACAATGAGTTCAGCCAGGTATCCCCATTCTTACATAAGGATATAGGTACATGGAACAACCAAGATATCCATCAAGGCCTCACAAGTCCTGTATGTTGTCAGTAACACTATTTTAAACCAAAACATTTTTCACTCTTACCAAAGGAAAAAAAAATTCTTTAAATCACAGTTCCAGTGAAAACCTTTCTCCAAGTTATCACAATTTAGTTGTGTTTACTTGGTACAACCTTACCTTTCCTAGCAACATTTAGGTGCATGGAGCAAAACAAATCATTCTCACAGAGTATTGATGCAAGGAAATAAATGAATTTTAAACAATCTGTAGCAACAAGTTCTCTGGACAAGGCCTGTGCAGTGCTAATCCTTACTACAGGATTAGGTGCTTTGTTATAGCAAAGTGTCAATGTTGTGGCCTGAGCAGAACTATCTGTGCTTGGTTTGATAACGGTGGAGCTTCCTTTTGTTTTTCTCAGTGTGATTTGACATATCAGACTTCCAGTTCCTCAAACCCCCCCTAGAGAGCTCTTGTGTTCAGCCTCCCATGGAGAATTGTCACTTTCAGGAGGTGCCTGTCTCTAGCCATTAAAATAATTTAGACCCTCAGGATATCTCCAGTTTTTCTTCAGAGCCTTCCCCAGTGCTCTTCCATTCTTTGGCTCCAGTCTTGGAGGTCCTCCTGAGTATTTCCCAGTTTCATATTCAGCTTTTGTACTTGGCTCCAGGTTTGGTAGTTGATTGGCTCCCATAACTGAGAAAGGTGGCACAGCTTTATCAGACACAAAAAGGGTTCTTAATTCGTAGCTTTGTTAAAAGCTTTTGATTTAAAAGGATAATTAATTCAGCCAAAGGTCTCAAACACAGTTATAGCCACATTTGCATTAAACAAAGAAACCCCCCTTACAAACAATGAACTTTTTGTGTTTTGTAGTCCTGTTTACTTTTCAAACAACTTTTCCCTTCTCATAATCTTGTTCAGAGGGTGAAACAAACCTACTTAATATATTCTACACTTCACTTGTTCTGGCAAAATGAACAGGATTTGTGCTCAAGTTCCCTGGAAGTTTTCAGAAAAGCTGCTTTTAGCTCTGCTGGTGGCTCAGCAAGGCTGATGGGTGATGGTAGTTCAGAACAGCTCTGTAGGTACTTGAGACTGTTCTTGGGAGGTGAAAAAGCTTTGAACCCAGCCTCTCTTGTTCTGCTGATCTTTCCCTAGAAGCCCAAGACAATTCAAAATGGTGAAAAACATCTCTGAAAGCAACTATTATTTTTTCAATTATGTCCTAATCTATAAAATCATTGAAAATCAAACAAATGTATCACAAAGGTCAGATATTGTAGTCATTAATTTAAGCAAGTAACAGTCACAATTGCAATTGCCTGAAAATCAATAAATTAGGTGGGAAACTGGGGAGACCTGTCCCTTAGCAAAGACATCAAATGAATATAATCATGTCAATAATCATGTAATGAAATAAACAGAGCATGAAGACAGATCTGCAAAACACTAATCTCTAGTCCATTTAATGCTAAACCTTTGACAGGAACATTTTCAGCAAAATGACTGATTGAATTAATTAAACATTCTTAACATCAAACCCAAACTTGTTTACCCAAGAGTACTTGAAGCAAATTTAGATTCCTGGGTCTCTATGCCTCGAATATGATATGGTTGATGTGACCTCTCTCAATTTACTTGCTTTTTGATCCTGTAGTATTTAGGTGATTTCACTTCCTCTTGCAGAGTACAGCATGGCTTTTGCCAGATCTTTTCCCTGCCAGATGCCTGGCAATTTTGAAAGCAGGAATTCCATAGCTTATAAGTTTAGGAAATGGTGATAGATGTCTTTTTCATAAGAGCTCATCTGTGTGTGCTCAGACACATGCTTAGAACTTCAAAAACATCAGAGAGTATGGTAACAGGGTATCCAACCTGTAGGAAAACAGGAAAAAAGATGCAAATGGTTCCTTAAAATCAGAGGAAAGATTAATTCCTTGATTTCAGTCTTTGGATGTTTTGGGGTCAGGCAGTCATCAGACATTACCTGTTCATGACTCACCTTGATGGCATTATTTGGAGTGCCTAGGCTGGTTGAGTCACTGCTTCATCTTCTCTTCCCAAGCTCAAAAGCAGGAATCACTCATTGCCACTGGCACAGTGGCCTGGAAAAAAAGAGCACCATCTTCTGCCTCCAGCTGAGCCTTCAAGGCAGTGATTGTGATTGTGCTGCCCTGCAGCCCCTCAGCCCAAGGTGTGCCCAGTGAACCAGGAGGTGCAGATCCCTACAGCTCTCTCTTTTCCCCTTGTTATCCTGCTTGTCCTCCTCATGGCCAGCTGGGAAACCTCACTGAGCCTGGCAGCTCCTTTTTAACATCCCCTCTCACAGCCACAAGCCAAGCAGGCTCTGAAAATAAATAAGGAGTGGGATAAACAGGAGGTGAATTTACGGAAGCTGCCTCAGCCCCCAGCTCTGGCCACCACTCGACACCAGTGATTTTTCTTCACCCACATTCTCAAATTTAAAGGGCTTGACATGTTCTGGATTGTGGCTGATGGTCCAGTCAGTGGCTGCTGCTCCTAATCCATGCTTCTACATCTCCATACATTTTTAATACACACTCTTGTTTCTCCTAAAATAGACATAGATGTGTTTTGGGAACTGTCACAACCCCTGTTTTACCAGGCAATGAATCAGAGAATGAATCATAGAGTCACTTCTATCAATTTGCTAATCAAGAAACAAAGTGCTTATTTAGGTTGCTAGCCACATAAAGTTCACGCAAGTTAAAGGAGAGTAAAACATAAGTGAACACATAGTCTGAGTCCTCTGCAAATTGTGAGTTTGATGGCATGTTAAGTAAATGCACCTCAGTTCCTGAATTTTTTTTGCATAAGCAGAGTACAAATTCTAAAATGATATTTAAAACATTACTGTATTCCTAAGAGAGTCTGACTGTAAGAAATCAGTGTGCTAAATGAAATGCTTCAAGGATGAATCAGTACAAGAAAGCAAAAATTTTCTGTGTATTTTTTGATGCAGGACATGCAGGACTCACTTTTTGAAATGTTATGATTTTTTAGATTGGCTGAGATTTCCTTTTCTGAATTGCTAGTCAATCCAGAAGGATGTTCCCTAGTATTTATCGCTTCAGTCCCCACATTTTAGCCCAATTTAGAATGTAAATTAGTTCTCACTACAGCAAGTTATTTTACAGTACCAGCATTACTTTTGTTAACAGCTGAATGCAGAACCCTTTAAAGTTCTTGAGCTTTTCTCACATTGAGAATAAGACATCAATTTGCTGCATCTGGTACAAAATAATTCCTTCCATCTCTACCCATGTCTTGGCTCAGTGCTGCTGGGATCATCCATCACAGGAAGAAAGGTGCATTTCCTTTACACATTTCCAACCACTTTTCACTCTTTAAAGATCCTCCCCTGATGCTACAAAGTACCGTGCCAAGGCCCCACAGTTGTGGTTGTTTCAAACATTTTTCTGAAATTACTGAGCTGATTTTATGTGAGTAAAATCACCTTATCAGTCAGAACAGTAGTTTTTACATTATGTTGATGTTTCCAGCTAAGGGCTCAGTTAAAGGACATTTCACCTGCTGATCCAGCAGCCTGGATAGAAATGGGATTAAGGTGTGAAAGAGGAACTGCAAAGAGGGAGATGCTCAAGGAAGGGGTACAGATATCCTGTTTAATGCACTATTGAAGGCCATGAAATCCGAGCAGGACTGCAGGTGGATGGAGTTGACCTCTGTCATTCTGCAGCTTCATGGTAAAGGCAGGCTGTGCTCTGTATTGAATTTGAAATCTAGTCCCCTGTGGCTAGCAGGGGTGGCTGAGCTATAGAGGGCACACTCTACTCTCTTTTCCCAAGGATCCATGATATGCCTCTTTCCCGCACCCCCGCCCCCTGGCCTTTGCCTCCTCTTCCGAGCTGATTTAGCAGCTGCTGTCCTGGGTGTGCCCCAGTGGGATTGGGCCGTCCCTGCTCTGATCCATTTCCTTCCAGCGGTGGAGATGGGGTGCTGAGCTCCATGAAAGGTAAAGGCCTGGCTGGGATGTGCTGCTGGCCTGGAGGGCATGGCTGCCAGCCCTGTGTGTCCTTTCCCTGGTGCCCCCGTCACCACCCCCGCTCAGCTTTTCACGGCCACTGCAGGCATCTCCATCACTCATCTGAAGTCTGGGAAAGAAGGCAGTAAACAAAATTTGATCAGGAGGTATGGGATGAACACCTACTTTCCCAAATGCATTGTTACGGTACAGAGGAGGAGGTGGGAAAAAATAGATGGGACAGAAATGCTGGTGAAAATTATGTTTCCCTTTTCGGTCTGCTCCGAGGAGATGTAAATACCCTGGTGTGGTGCTTGATCAGAGTTTAGCACAATCTTTTCAAGCTCTGTCTCCTAACAGCCTGGGGTTTTTTAATATCAAAGACTGTGATAGATGAGTAATGTCATGATTTACTCTCACAATTAACAGACAAATATCAGGTATATAGGTTAGGAAAAGTTTTATAGATCTTTCACCCCCTGGCATTGTTATCAAGGGAGAGCCAGGGCTGGGACATCTGGGAGGGTCACCTTGTCACTATGGCGACATCTGACCTCCAATCAGGATTTGAGGAAGTAAACTCCACCACTGGACAGTGAAGAAGGGGTCGATGGACAGAACTTTGGGAGGGCAAAAGGGTTAAAAGGCAAAACCTGCATTGTGTGGGCAAGCACCCAACCTCAATGGGTGGGGAAAATCCTTTGCTCCTGGTACTGTAACATTTTTCTCTATTCAGTCTTCTGTTGTATTTTTGATAAGGTTTAATAAACCTTTCTAAATTCATGAAATGTGAGTAGCCATTTCTCACAAAGATGTAACCTTTTGACAGTCTGCCCCTTATCCTGAACATGAGAGTGCAGGTAGATTTGTAGCCATGGCTGGAGACATTTTACCATTGAATGACCACAAACTGTTCCTGCTAATACCATATTTTTACTCCTAACATTTTACAACAGTATGGACACAAATTGAATCCCAGGTGCTCATGGCCCATCTGCAAAGTTAGGGCTATACAAATCAAGTTTTTCTACAGAGAATGCAAGGACTGCTGAGCCACAGCTCCATGGGACACTTGTCTTCAGAGCTCCACAGAAAGGTGTTCAAGCCTATCTAAAGATGCTTGAGATGTGGGATTTAGTGCAAAAGATGAGTACATCCCTTCTCTGGCCTGCCTTTCAAAGTTAGAAGCAATCACATGCCATATATCATGCTTTGTCTTATTTATCTCTTCTTCCATTTCAAGGAGTTGTTACTTAGCAGAGAGAACAATTTCTAACTTGGCACAATTTTCTGGTTCTCCCCCTTTCAGCTGTACCCATCCTCTGTTTCTTCTTTAAGCAGGCCAGGCCCACGTGTGTGGACATGGGGTGTAGCTCAGTGGTGCTCTGCTCTGTGTCACTTGGCACTTTTTTCCAGCTCTCAGAGGTGCTGAAAATGCTGTAAGCACATGAGGTATCGCACTGACCTCAATTGTGCTTGTTTCCTGTTTCAAGACTGCTTTTTATTGCCAAGTAGTGCAAAAAAAATTCCCACATTAGAATAAATGAGATGCAGGTCATAGATTTATGGATACAATACCACAGCTAACAAAATTAATATACCACAGCTAAATAAATTAATCTAAAAATACCCTTCAGTTTTCCTGGTGGAGGATTATGTGCAGATGAGGCCCAACAATATGTTCTTTATGACAAATGGGCACTTCTTTTTCTACCTGTAAATTTACAGCATTTTGGACCTTGTCTGTGTGATGCTGATTTAAACTTGTCTAGTGAAACAAGCTCAATATCTATGTGATTAAATGAATGCTAATCTCACGCTGTCCCAGTTTAATGGCATTTGTTTTATTTTATCTCAAGTTAATTAATGGTTTTTCTGAGGTCACACCTTCAAAGGGCTGAAGTAAAGCTTTGTTTATTTGTATTTGTTGATTTGGGTTTGTTGGATTTTTCTGAGGCTTTTCTGTGAACATTTCACAGTCAGCTGCAGTGTTTTGTCATGCTGTTGCCCCTTCTGGAAAGGATTTCCCCACCACATGCATTGGTCAGAATGCACTTGCTCTTCTCACGCACTCCAGGGAAATTACGCCTCTTTGTGTGCATATCATAGGGAAGTGGAAGCACTGGAAGTTACCCTGAAGCATGTGAGAAATGCTCCCACATGCCTTTCCCCAGACACTGCTGGAAAGCAGGGACTTGGCCAGGACACTGCTAACAAATAGCAAAGGTCAGTGGCATATTGACACAGTGCAGCTGCTTCCTACTCAAATGTGAGTTCAAGATTTTTCTGTATCAGTTTTTAAACTGATTGAATTCGTATCTGCAGTTTCCTGGCTAGACAATGCCTCACTCGTAAATCCAAACAAATCTGGGAAAAGTGGGGCATGACAGTGTTTCACTGATAAACTCTGTGGTTTTTTTCAGCTGTTGTGTGTCTGAATTACAGTAAAAGAAATGTTAGATATATAAAGGCGGGGGGGTGGGGGGTGGGGGTGGGAAGAGCACAATCTCCCTCCTGCCCCAAACTCCAAAAAAAGAAATCTTCTTCCAATGTATATTTTAGAAAGTAAGCCCTGAAATGCTTTCTGGATGGTTTAGGTGAAACAATGTCCTCAGGAACACTCACTCCTCTGTGAGACATTTCACTGATGCCAAGGTTCACTTTGTGCTTTGGAAAGTCTGTCTGAAAACTGATTGTGTTTTCCCTGCATTCTAAAACCACTTTTAGAAAGTGTCAGAAATAACACTAAAAAGTGTGAGAAAAACCACTGTGAGAATTAACACTAAGAAATACTTTTCCAATGTTCCAGGATAAAGGGGCATTGAAGTGACTGACTATTCATAGATAGTATTTTTTGTTTTCCATCCTTTTAATTCACACTGTAATTCTTTACGTAGAAGCATCACTAAAGACTTGTAACATACTTAGTCTTAATGCAGAGTGCTCATGTCCAACAAAATTCTAGAGGCACAAAAGGGATATGGATTTTTCTTTAATCCAGGTGCTGATCATGCACTTAAATGCCTCATGTGACCGAGGCTGTTTTATAAGTGGAGCTTCTTATGGAGGGTGAGGTGAAAGATAGAAGCCCAGCAGTGCTATTGCTGGATTTAGAGAGCTCAGTGCTTTGCAAGGAGGACAGGGGTTAAATCACTCTCCTTTCTTCTCTAGAGCTGGAGGGGTAGAAGGATCTTCCCACAAGACCACAGGAAGAGCTGTGAGAGGGGCTCAGGTCTGTGTAGCCCCAAGGACCACAGAAGTCCCAGTGATGACACAATTTAAAGACATCTAAGTGTGGACACATTCAATTATACTCACTTCTGTGAGTGCCAATTAAGATATAGACATAATTAATAAATTGGAATTAACTTGTCAGGGAAAGCATATTTGAAGCCTTGTTGCAATCACAGAGGTATTTAAAGTGTCTTCTCATTCTGCTTAGTTTTGTGTGAACAAAATTTCATGTTGTCTCTTAAAGCAAAAACACTGGGTTTGGTCATTCTTGTTTTTTCTCAAGTAGATAGTTGCCATTTATTTGTCTGTAGTCTTTTAGCTATTTTCAGAACAGGCTGTATGCTACAATTTTATGTGAAAAGCAGGGTTGAAGATCCATAGGAGGTCAGAGAAACTCCTCTTGGGGCTGAGAACAGCCAAGGACAGATCTAAATCAGCTCTCAGAGGTCACCGTGCAGTGCAAGGGTGAAAAGGAACACAATCCTTGGCCTGCCTGCCCATCCAACACTTTTTTGCTACTCTGTCTGAAGGGGTGGAAGTGGATGCGGCAGGCATGGGGGTGGTGCCTAGATTCCAAATCCAGGCGAAGCAAGGGAAGAGCACGCCAGGTTTTCTCCAGGATACACAAGTTTGCAAATATTAGGGCCAGTGGAGTCACAAGGCTGGCTTTGTTGATTTAATACTATTCAGCTGTTCCCTGTTTCCATGTAACACTACACCTTTCTAGCAAAACTATTTATTATCCCATATTAATAATAGCAGTGTTTTTTTCAAAGTCACCTACCACGACCTGCCCTCACATCAAGGTCTCAGACTCTCTTGTGGGATTCTGGGAAGGAATTGTCTTATCTTACCCAAAGATTTCAAGGTTTATGAGGTAGCATAAAACTCTGCCTGTGTGATATTTCTGCCCCTAAACCAGAGCTCCCATTTGGCTGTAAAAGCCTTGCAGCACAGAATATTCTTTGTCATTGGCCCAGTGATTCTCAATTGAAGTGGCTTGTTCTCATTACAGCCAGGGAGTAGCACCTATTACCAGAAAAGAAACCACACTGAGCTTGGACAGCCAAAGCTAGTGAGAAAATTTAGGGCCCTTTGTGATGGCTATGACAGGACATTGAATTATGCGTGTCTGTTATCTCATTAGTTCCCAGTTCACCTTTTTTTTTTTTTAATCAATTTATTTTAGAATTTACTAGAAGACTCTAAAGCTTTTTTTCATTTTTCCTGTCTGTATGTGCTGATTTTCTTCAGAGGAAGGACTCCATGGGCTAAAACACAGCAGTCAAACTATCCTTTACCGTTTCACTTCAAGTAAATTATTGCCTATTCCTGGAACTGGACAGCATTTTGATTTAAGTACATTTTTGGTTATGTAAAATATCTGTTATGATTGAAGTTATGGATCAAGAGATTTTTGTCTTTGGCTTGTTTAGCTAGGCATTCCATATTTGAAACTAGAGTTTGACATCTCTAGCTAGGAGCATTTTCTAATTAAAGAAAATATTCTTTTGAGGTCAGGCATGCATTAGTAGCCTTCAAAATAAAATTTAGAAACAAACAACCAACCACACAAAATAAACAACAAATCCCAAACATGTTAGTCTAACAGTATATTAAGAGGATGTTTTTTTATTTAGGAAAAATACATTAAGTGCTTCAGGAAAGAAAATGTTTATTTCTGATTTTGAACTGAATATATTATTCAGATCTGATATGCACATCTATTTACCATGATTTAGCATTCTAGTGAAGCTGTACTCTCAGGAAAACAGGTTAGAAGGATAACCTAGGTTTAGAAAAAAAACTATGAGCCAATTTATCTTGTGTAATATGAAATCTGTTTGAGAAAATCCTTTTTGACTTCTTAAAGATTGATTTCTTTTTCATGAGCAATTTTAAAGAAGAAATTATCTCTCCTGATAGAAAGCAAGGCATCTCCACATTATTACAACAGACAAAAAAACCCCACCGCAAACAAAGAAAAAACAAATTACTAAACAATTGGGTTTTCACTCATGGTCCCAGTAAAACCATTGCTGAACTGAGGTGCTATAAGATATCAAATCATCCTGAGTATAATCTGAGCTCCACCAAAAATCACTCATGTGACCTTGTGAGTTTTCTATCATTTCCAAAACTGGCCATCTAAAATGGCAGGCACCTAAATCTGTAACCTCAGTTCTGCCCCTTTGGGAAGGTTAGAAGTAGGGGGGTGGATTTGTGACTTGGAAGGAGTCTAATGACCAGTATCAACAAATATATTTTTTTCTATTTTAAGGGTCATCACACTTTAAACAAACCAAGCAGCTCAAACCTCACAGTTCATTGGTTGCTTCAACTGCCTGAGTATAAACAACATTGTTCTGTGCAGTTTCACATGACCTAACACTATTTTTAACCTAATTTCACTAATAGGTGACAAAGGCACTTAATACTTCTCTCATTAAAGGTCCTCTTGCTGCCGTTGCCATGGGGCTGTGTGCTCTGAACCCACGCACAGTCCTTCACCTCTCAGCCCTTAGGGCCACAAACAGGGAAAGAGGTTCCACCTCATCCTGCAGGTCCTTTGTCCCTTGCCTCCCACCTTGATGGCTCTTTATGCAAGGTCAGTCTGACAGAGTATATCCAATATCTGTAATATCCCTGGAATTCAGATTTTGGAGTTTTAAAGCTGAGGGTGCACAGCTAGCACAATACATTTCTTTTCTGCACTCGTGGAAAAGTGGACTGTCACTTTTGTTGGGCTGGCTGCTCATGCAAATTTCTCAGGCTGATGGACTTTGTGATCTGTGAGGGTGTTTTGTTACAAATCATAGAATCACAGAATGGTTTGGGTGGGAAGGGACCTAAAAAACCATCCACTTCCAATCCCTGCTCACGGCAGGGGTACCTTCCACTAGTCCAGATTACTCAGAGCCCCTTCCAATCTGGCCTGGAACATTTCCAGGGATGGGACAGCCACAGCTTCTCTGTGCAACCTGTGCCAGGGCCTCACCACCCTCACAGGGAAAAATTTCATCCCAATATCCCATCTAAACCTCCTCTAGTGTGAAGCCATTCCCCCTTGTCCTGTTACTCCAGGCGCTTGCCAAGAGTCTCCCTCCATCTTTCCTGTGGGCTCCCTTCAGGCACTGGAAGGCCACAATGAGGTCACTCCAAAGCCTGAACAATCCCAATTCTCACAGACTTTTTAATGTGGATATTTATGCACACATATGCATCATGCTATTGTACAGGAAACTGGGCATACTCCTTAAATCCCTCCCTTTCAATCTCCAGCTGGAGGTACACAGGCTGCTGCTGATTATTTTTCCAAGGACCAAAGCTGTGTTTGCTCTCACCTCCGAAACATAGGCTGCTGCTTTGTAGTTAAATCCTCTGCCCCTGATCATTTTGCATGCAATTACTTTGAGAAAACCCAGATGTGGATACCTGATACAAGGTCTACTTTTCATAGCTTTGTTGTGAAAATTGTTGGAAGTTTGCAATATTGCCATGGGGGGGCGGGTGGGGGTGGGGGATGGTGGTGAATCCAGCATGTCCAGCCTCTGAAAATCTCTGCAACTGGTGCTGACTCACTGGATTACTCAATATTAGCATGTGGAAACCTAGCGGTGCACTCACTTTTGCAGAATCCACTAATTAATACTTGCATAGGAACCATCCAAGGCATTAAAAATACCCCTTGACAAGTCTGTCCTTGCTGTGATCAGAGAAGTGACCTCAGGAGGAATTTTCAGCAACTGCTACATCAAAAGGGGATTTTCCTTCTACTTATCATTCTCAAAGGCTCAGAGCCATGGTACATCAATAATAACTCATGTTTGTGTAATGTGATGCCACAAACCATAAAAACTTCAAGAAGTAACTTGTTCTAGTAACCAGGGAAACCACAAGCAGTGGAAAAAATGTGCTTTTCTACCTCATGAGAAAAAGACACAAATGCTGATCAGTGCTGAGTACAAATCTATGACTTTTAAGTGAAAGGTGAATTTCAACTTCCCATTGCACTCACTGTAAAAATCAATTGCAAACCTAATAATGGGGATCTTCTGTTTGTTCCACCTCTGAAAATTCAATTTTTATATTTACTGTGATGAGAGGGAAATTCTATGCCTGCCATTTCATGTTTGTTTCTTATTTATTCCTGTTAGCACAATAAAGGATTGGCAGGCAGGATGTATGCAAAGCCAGATGGAATAAGGGAGCAAAGTGGGTGGCCACAACTTTAATAAGATGTGTCCTCTTTGCAGATTATTCCTGTCATGTTATCCTTGGCTAGACAACCACTTGCTGGTAAGAGCAGCCAGAGTGACAAAAGAGCTGCTCCTGAAAAGCTCCTTTTTTTTCCTGCTAAGTACTTTCAATACTTTTTTCCTGCTAAGAAAGGAAATATGGCATGTTAGCTCTGGAAGTAGAGCCTGAAGTTGGGCACAAATTTTCCAATCCCTGGTACTTCAAAGAATCTAATAAATCATGGTACTGGATAATTACAGAAGTGTCAAAGGAAAGGCAGAAGTTGTTGTATGGTGATGTCCAGGGACTATTGTGTTGTCAAATAATAAGGAAGTAAAGAAATAATTTTCCATACCTAACTGAAAGAGGCCAAAAATGCTAATTAGCTGCTAGATTTTTGCAAGGTTCTTGCTGCTTTCTTGATGTGTCAAAGTCTTCTATTTTCAAAAGCAGTAGAGTACTCATTACCTTTAAATGTTATTTAGTGTCATTAACCAGCTTTCAAGATTCTGAAGATTTCACATTTAAAGTCTTCACACTTGGAAAATATGGAAATTGAGATTTGAACATATTTTTTTACCAAGACTGGCACACTTCATAAAGGCCATGTTGAAAAATAAAATCTAACGAATAATTTACATAAATATTATGTAGGTTATTGAATGAAGTAACTGATTTAAGGGGTCTTGATTTAAATAAACCTGATTCCAATATTGTTATTCAAAAATGTTGTGCAGCAGCATGCAGTGACAGCCCATACATTGCAACTGTTTTGAGAGATTGTATGAATCATGCATTTTACATATGTCAATATATATATTTTCCATATGTTAGTACATAGAGACCATGACTGAAGAGGTAACAGCTGAAAGGGTTAATTATACTATCTCAATTGGTTTGCCTTGTTAAAATGAACACTAAGTTCCAGGCTGATCAAAGTTATACACCTGAGTATTATTCATCTGCTTCCAGCTATGAATGGTGATCTAATTAAACATTTTATCAGTACCTGATAAAGGGTCTGTCACCTAAAGCCTCTTTATTTTAACACTTTATAGTGGATGTCATAATGACCATCTTCTCTATTTTTATTTGCTTTAAATGGAAGTCCAAGCAACTCCTAGTCTGTGTTCATCATCGTGCAGAATGATCCTTTGTTCTTAAGGCCATAGTAAATGTGAATACATGGGTCTCCTGCAGGCAATTACTCAACAAAAGTGGAAAAGAAAAGCATATTTTTGGGGAACAGACACCCTGGTTTGCCCAGCTCACTTGATACCCTGCTGCATAGACTGAATACAAATTTGTTGTTGTAAGAAGAGATTTTATGCCTTTGTTTGGGGCTGAGTCCAAGTGCACCTTTTGTGCTTCTCCAGCAGTTTGGTTAGGAATGAGATCTAATATTTCTTCTCCCTGACACAAACACCCAGTGCTTTCCACAAGCCTTTGAAGTACGATGGGGATTTCACTGATGCATATCACTACAAAACTGATCCACCATCTGGATGTGCCCACTGCATTCATTTTCTATGCCTCATTGTATCTAGCAGCAAGAATTAGCTGGGACCTTTTAGGAAGCTTTATCCAGTTAAAACACAAGATAAATTTAGATTTCTTTTGTTCAAAATGTAGTTTAAAATATAGAACAGAATTAACTGACAGGGATTTTGCTATCTCAGAACCAAGACAAGATTTTCTTAATAAATGAAGACAATAGTAGCTAATATATATGTGCACAATAGAAAACTTTTCTAACAAGGTTTGCTTTGTTAAGAACTCCTCTTCAGACCGTAGCCCTGCTTATCTTTCCAGCAGCAGCCTATTACACTGACATTTCACAAGCTGTGCCAGGTAAATCTATATGGGGCTGGGTTCCATATTTCAATGGCCTTTAATCTAAACTTGCTTGTATTCAGAATCCTTTAGTCCATTCTGGCTTTTATCTTGCTGGTTGCCTTTGTTAATGGGTTATTTCCATTTTCTCTTTCAACTTAATGATTGTGACTAGGAATAAAGAAGTGTTTCCATCCCAGACTTCAGAACTGCAGGACCAGCTGTTTGCCTTGTTGCATCTGGTGTGAACTGGGGTGCACTTAAAAAGATGAGACAGTTTATATCCACATTATTTGAGAAAGGTTTAAAAGCTTTTCAAGTTGAAGTTTTATATTGGTTGCTTTTAACACCAGCCAAAGAAACTTGTGCTATAACTGGCTTTTGTTTGCATGCCCATGACACTGGATATTAGGTTTGAAGAGTTAGCACAGCCATCTCATCAGTGTTGTGCAATGGGACACTCATATCTCTCATAAAAAATTGATTTCCTCGTAGTGTTTTGGTGGATCAGCTTCGGGAATGACCTTGGCCTGAAAATGTGGAGAGGTTTTGGAAAACAATAATATTTTCACTGCCTGAAATTAGCCATAAGTAAAATGTAGCGTGTATATCTCTCTCTATATATAGATTCCTCTGAATACAGTAAAAAAGAAAAATAATAAAGCAGTTTCCTGATGCTGTGGAATTTTCCAAAGGAGATTTTGTTCTTCATCTATTCAAAAACTATGCAAATGTCTAGCCTTCTTAGAAAATGAACTGGAAATTATAGGGGTTTTAACCCAAGAGATACCTGTAAAAGGGTAGGCAGAGCAAGCAAACACTTTAAAGTGTTCCCACATTTGTGGGCATGATACTTGAAGTTATTTTAAACTGACACATTAAAATAAAAGATATTTAGTTCACCTGAAGTCAAATAGTAAATACTTTACTTAATTTGGAGTCCAAAAAAAAATAAAAGAAACGTAACTTCATTTCAGATATGTACAGAATTTACTGCAGAAAAATCCATATTATAAAAAGTGTTTGATTTGATTCTATCAAATCTTTTCAAAACCATGGGTGTTTTCCAAATGAGTCAGAGCAGTTTTGAAAGAACTTCTTTTAATATAGATTTTTGAGTAAGATTTTATTTTTAATAGCCATTTTTAAAAAGATACTGTTCTTGCCTTCATACAAATCAGGACTTCTTGCACACAGAAGTATAAATTTACAAAAGTCCAGGAGTTAGGGGAAAGAGCAGGAGATAGGACTGTCTTAAAGCATTTTCAGAGAGTTATGGAACACGAATCATAACCACAACCCAAAGACAAATGCTGAAATCTTCCTCATGGACACCTCTTTATCACCCTTCTCCTTCTTTTTGATTTAAGTAAGGTTGGGGTGCCTGAAGGGAACCAACAAGGAAGATGGAGAGGGATTTTTTTACAAGGGCCTGGAGTGACAGAACAAGGGCTTCATACTGACAGAGAGGAGGTTTAGATGGGATATTAGGGAAAAATTGTTCCCTGTGAGGATGGTGAGGCCCTGGCACAGGTTACCCAGAGCAGCTGTGGCTGCCCCATCCCTGGCAGTGTTCCAGGCCAGGTTGGATGGGGCTCTGAGCAAGCTGGGCTAGTGTAAGCTGTCCCTGCAGGGGGACAGGCAGGGGGTTGAAATGAAACCCATGGCAGGGGGTTGAAATGAAATTGTTTTTTAGGTTCCTTCCAACCCAAACACTTCTGTGATTCTGTGATTTATGTAAATGGTGGATGTCAACAGGCCTGAGGTATTGTTTGGGAGCCTGTGTAGGTGATGTAGGATCTATTTCTCATTATCCGATTAGGCTGTTGGGCAGTTCTTAATACTACTTAATCCAAACCAGATTGGAGAAAGTTCTTTGGGGTCAGTCTGGAGGAAACCTGATCCCTGAAAGCTTGTTGTCATGCCCATCCCTTTCAATGCTCAGGCCTGCTCTCTTCCTTTGAAGCCCTAAAATTCCTGCTCAGGCAAGGCTTGTGCAGGCACTTGGAAAACCCCAGAATCTCCAGGTATGGGCCACCCACTGCTTTGGTGGTGAATTCAGCAGTGTGAGCCCCAGGGCATGCTCAGGCAATGGGACAGTGCTCTGAGCCAACCCAGAAAAAAGTTGCTGTTCTGCTGCTGGCCAGTGGGAGAGGACAACTGAGAAGGCATCTGAGCAGGATGTGCCTGAAAGCTTTCTAAATCAGGGCTGAGCAGAGGGGTGTTAACCACATGGTGTGGAATCTGCCATCCCACACGTGTTGCAGGGTAAGGTAATGAATGCACTCACTGACAGGGCAGTGTGGTTTGATTTAAGCAGCAGGGATGGGGCTGGAGTGTCCCAGTTGTCCTGTGGAGCAGCTCAGGGGAGCCCAGCTGCAGAAGCAAGAGGGAGGAAGTTACTCACACCCTCCAAATCAGAAGGCTAGCATCAGAAACCATGGACCACTCATGTGCTTTTCAGGGTTGAGCAACCCTTGCTCATCAGGTTGTGGCAGCCCCCAGAAATGCCATGTATGGTTGGCATGGGGCAGCTTAGGGGTACTAGGGAGTGATTGTAAATTAAATGCTGGGATTCCCACTGAGACCTGGTGGCTGATTATCACCATAAGAACACTGCTCTTTTTCACAGCCACTTAGAAAAAAAACAACTATGAAGACTCCAGGAAGGCTAAAATTATTTTGAAAGCGGGACCTTTTTCTTTAGTTACGGGTAATGAAAATTCAATCACAACAGAGCTGCTGAGTCTCAGACTGGAGCAAAGTCGAGAAATCTGATCAAGTCCCTGCTAAAGCCCTGTGGGGGCATGTCCAGCTCTTGCAAAACCCTCAGCTGCCTGACGAGAGACGTGTAAACACACATTTGCAGACAGTTGTGAAAGAACCACCTCCATTCACTGGGGGCTTGGGTCACATTCTAGCTGAGACCCTCTTTGCCCAGTCCTACTGTCCTGTCAGTGAAACTCTCGTGCCTATTTTTGAATTCTTTCATGTTGCCAAATTGAGAGTTTGTGTAAAGGAGGGTCAAGCCTGGATCAGTTTACACATATAGAATTTTAGAGATTTTGTCTCTCTTTTGTGACAAGGACAGCGTTTTCCCAACCACTTCTACAGGCTTCACCACGGTGGCCTTTTCTTTGCAAATTAGGCTCTTCGCAGCATTTCTTTTCCAAGTGTTAAAGCACAAATAAAAGATACAAAAGAAAGCCTATTCACACATACACGAGCTCTTTCCTACTGCATATTGGAAAGTTAAGGCTTTTTCGTTTTGTGTGCTGTCACTAAGTCAAACATTTGCATGCTGTAAGATAATTGACTGTACTAATCAACAGGAAAATCCAGATTCTTTTTTGTTTTGGATTAAAAATTTCCCTGGTGTGATTTGACAGTGGAAAGCAATTGCCTTGGTGAAAAATAAAGCTAGCTAAATGCTAGGAAAGAATTGATTAACCTGGAGTGACATGGCTTTTGAGGCAATGGATTATTTATTTTTCTTTCAAAGTGATTCACTAGGTGAAATGAAGAATCATAAAATCTGAGTGGTGTGGGATGAAAGGGACCTTAAAGATCATCCAGTTCGAAGCCCCTGCCATCGTAGGGACACCTTCCACTAGCCCAGGTTGCTCAGAGCCCCATCCAGCCTGGCTGTGGACACTTCCAGGGATGTGGCAGCCACAGCTGCTCTGGGCAGTCTGTGCCAAGGCCTCCCCACCCTCACAGGGAAGAATTTCTTCTATGATTTCCTCTACTTCTTTGACTTTCCCTGGTGAACCACTTTTTAAATGATGGGTTAGATTTTAAAACCTCTTCATGCTTAGAAGGGAATTAAACTGAATTCCTTACTTCCTGGAAGAAAGCCCTGTGCTACATCAGAGGTGACACTGGCAAAGCTGGTGGATACATTGCTGGGCTATACAAATTCTTACTTTCAAGAACATCAACTTTGCATCCACACTATCAATTCTCTTGTGCATGAGGCCCATCTACCTGCCAGATGATTTTCTAGTTCTCATGGCAATTTTGTGTGCAGTTCCACTTGTAGCCAACTAGTCACACATGTGCATGTTATCTTTCTACCAAGAAGAAGGAGAAAGGTCTTCAGGACTTCAGCTTCTCAGTTTTCCAAACCACTTTAGACTATTAACTCTGAAGACTTCTGAAAAAAGAAAGGAAAAAAAAAACCCAAAACAAAAAATAACAACCAAAAACCCCCAGCAACAAAGCAAATTTGTGATTAATGTTGGGTTATTTTTGTATGCATTCTTGGCAAATATGGCAACATGCAGCCCTGGGAGACCATGCTACTGAGTAGATTTTTGAAAGCAGCAGCTCTTTCAGCAGTGTCTCTGCCAAAGTAATAACAACAAACAATGAGCTGCTTGTTGTCAGAACCCTGAGGAGGCAGAAGGAAAACTGTCTTGGAAACAGATAAACTTCACTTTAAGTTCTGCTTTGAGTAGGCCAAGAGGGTGCTGAAAGATTGTCAGTAGATACAGAGATAGACTGGAGAAAACAACAAATTTTGGAAGCCCAGTGGAGATTTGGGTCATTGTAAGGTTAGGCAAAGTATGTGTTGGGAATGCAATGAAATGTGTGCTTGTTTGTGTGTGTGTGAGAATAAGACAATTTTGGGGAGCTGGCTTCAAGGTCTGACTGCAGGTAAATGTGGAGTGACAAGAGTTGTGGAAACTGAATCCTGAACAAGATTCTATCACTTTGCTCAGTACAAGGGATAGTAAAATAGCTTTTGGAACCAAGGTTCCCCTGTAAACAGCCATCACTGCTGTTAAAAGAGACACTCCTTTCCCTGGAGTCAACATTGGTTTAAGTTTTGTGTGCCCAAGGGGAGAAACAGGGTTAGGTGCTTTCCTTTTGGAAAAGGATTTTGGGGTTTATCTGGAAGGAAAACTTGGCTGAAGCCCGAGTCAAACCACAAAACAGAGGAAAAGATTTCCAGTCCATTTTTTCCCTTCTGAGTAGGTGTTGATTTGCTGATGTCTTTGGTCAATGTGCTGGTTGTTCTGGGAACTATTCTGAACTATTCAGACATCAACCAATGGTTCTGGCATCTAATGGCCTCAGGATGGGAGCAGCAGGAAAATCAAGAAAAAAAATTTGGACAACTGCAGTGGCTGGCTCCTTATTTCAATCCATCCTGAAGTACTAAACCAGTGCTAAACCAGATCATCACTGGATCTTGGTCTCCTTCTGGTGTCACTCCTTTGGTTTCAGTGAACTCCTTCGCTTTAAGTAGATGTGTGTTAGTACAGGATCAGGTCTCAGCTACCAGATAGCTGCCATTTATTTTTCCAATGTCAAAATTTTATTATAGGTAACTCCTGGAATAGGCGCATAAGCCGGTGTGAATCTGGAAGCTGGTGTGATTTGAAGGCTTTCATTACCTTACTTTTTAAGTCCTGGGTCTGCCCCAACACCTGATATCGGCACTGTGTATCTATCCCAAGTTCCAACAAGTAGTGTCTTTGTATCAAAGCCATTTTGCCCAAATTAGTAGAATTTACTGAGAATGTGTACGCAGCATGGAAGGGGAGTATTTACTCAACATGTGAGAGTGCATAATGGGTATGAACCTCAAATATTGAAAACAGTCTAGAAGACAGAAGAAACAGATAAATTCTTAGAGTCTGGCATTTAAAAGCTCCTAATTTACAGCTTTTTGCATTTGGTAACTTAAAAGTAGAGACTACAGGGAAAATCCCATCTCACTATAGTTGATAGAAATTCCAGAGAAGGCAAAATGTTACCTCTTTGTGCATAAGACTGGTCTTGTCTATGAATGTGAATGGAACTGATAAATTTCTTTATTTGCCCTGTCTATGCCTTTGCAGTAATTACTCACATTTGTTACCCGAGTTCTGAGTAGTTTGTAAGGAAGTTGCTGGCTTTTAACGGAGGATTTTTCCTACAAAACACAGAAACAACTTCTAGTACATGGTACAGAACATGAATTCACCAGTTTTCTCAGGAATCTGTGGATTAGGAACTGGGAGAGGTAGATGAAATTTGGTGAGCACTGAGTAGATGTGTGATGAAGAGTGAGGATATAGCAGGAGAAACAGCAGGCATGATAAGGAAAAGACTGCAGGCAAATGATGAAGTTGGATGTAGCTGGGAAAGAAGAAAGAGACCTAAAGACAACAAGTGGACTGGGTTTAGCTTCAGGAATTAAAACCAACAAAATACTCCCTGCTGGAACTGGAAGGGAACCCAGGGAGTCACGCCAGCACACAGCTCTGCGGTTTGCTGGCAAAATGCGATGGGCCGCACTAGAAATGCTAAACTATTGCAGCTGTCCTCCACTCCCTGAGCTCCAGGAACTGAGATTAGGCTGAGGTGATTCACACAAGTATCAGGAAAATGCCCTTTGATGAAGTGTCCCTTTTATTGCCTTGGTAATTTTAGAGCAGATGTGTGTGATACATGGCAGGACACACACACACACGGGCTCAGCTGCCTTCTGCCAAATATGAGACTTGGGATGGACTCCCAGTGGCTGCTGTCAGTGCAGTGGGTGGGTCTAAGGAGCTTTACAACAGCACCATCTTTCAGGGCACAGCCTGGGATCTGATCCAGCACTTGGTGCTGCTGTGGGTTGCTTTACATCCTGGCTTTGGATTTGTGGGAACTCTGGGTCCTTGTGGCTGCAAGGGCACCCTATACAGAGCATGCTAATGTTCCTAAGAATTCTGAATACCTGGAGCCTTCGCAGCCAATTGTCACATGGGCAATAGTTCTTATTTTAACGTCTTCTTCTTGTCCCCATCAGTAAAGGACATTTTTGGGAATAAATACTCTTGCTCACAAAGCTTTCAGACATGGTGCTGAAGTACAAGGAATAAAAGATGCTCAGTCAAGCACATCTTTCCCTTCCCTCACTGTGGCACTGAAGGACTCAGGGACTTGATTTCTGCTTGCTACTTGTAGGAAATTCCATGGGGAAATGAAGCCTCCTGTCTTCAGAACAGGACTTTGATAAGTGTGTCCTGAGGCCACACACAGCATGAGAAGTGAGTGAGGAAAATGGCCGTGAACAAATACAGAGCAGCCAGAGCACTTGGAGCATGCAGAGAGAGAAGTGCATTAAGAGGAAAAGATAAAAAAGGGCTAGGATCACTCAGTTCCAGAATTTATCACATTACAATCTTACAGAACTACAGTTCTCCAAGATGTACTTAATTTCTGACATTTTCTCTCTTTTTAAGTGCTTGCCCTGACATCTTTTTCAGTGTTTAATACATTTCTGAGGGTGGGAATTCATGCACAAACCCACTCACAAGCCAGATGTGTGCACTATACTTACTTAACATACACATTATATACATATTTGAATTCAAAAGCCTTTCTGGAAAGCAGGTTTTAGTTACCATCACTCTTATAACTGTTATTCCTCACTTAGGGAAGTGTTAGATTTTATTTGTGGTGTCTGATCTTTATAAAACTTCTGGAAAGGAATGGGTTATGGTTAAAGATTTTTTCTTTAGTTCTTTAGACCATCTTGCAGTCTATGTTAATAACCAATCTGCATGGAGATTTTTTCCAGCATCCTAGAAAAATTGCCCACAGATTTTGCTTCCCTCTTGTAGCCAAACTGCACCTGGTGCCCAGCTGATTTATGTGTCAGGATACCTACAGCGGGCTGATGTGTATGTACAGAGATTCACAAATGTGTGATGCATTCAGGCTGGAGCTCTCCATCATCCTGCCTTCCCCATATGGGGGCACCAGGATAAGAAATCATTGTTTCCTTTCAACAAGCCCTGAAGAAAGGCAGAAACCTGCTGAGGTGTTGCCTGAGAAATCTCTGATCACAGAAGCACAGACTGGTTGAGGCTGGAAGGGACAACAGTGGGGCAGCTGATCCCACCTCCCATGGCCTGCTCCAGCAGGGCCATCCCACAGCACAGGGCACAAACTGGACACAGCATTGCTGGTGAGGCCTTAAAAAGGCTGATTGTTCAAGTCACACCTGTAAGAGGCCTCAAACATGCCCCTCCTGAAGTCAGAGGTCTGCATGTAGTGAAAGCAAGGTGCTTTCTGCACAAGGAGAATTAAGAAGGCCCAAGTAGCAGTTCTGCCTCTCCCCCTCTCTTGGCTGGCAGAAATGTGTGTGACATTCACTCCTTTTCAGTCAAAAGTAACTTTTCCTGGTTGCCATGAGCTGTTGAAGATGATGAGTCTCACAGTGACACTGACGGTTCCCTTGGCACTGTCACAGCCAAATGAACTATTCCCATGAACAATTGGCTTAAGTGCTCCCTAACTCTGTCTTCTTCCTGCAATCATGAGGAAATAATAACAGTGTGATTATTTGGGTGTCCTGTGCAGGGCCAGGAGTTGGACTTCAATGATCTTGATGATCCACAGCAAGTCTCAGAGCCCGTGACTTCAAGACTTGTTCTACCAGCTAAACAGGGTTTAATCTGTTTCCTCTTCCCAAGCAAGTGGTCTGTAGCAGATTCCTGTAGCAGATTCCTGCCCCAAATATTAGCCTTTATTCTGATCATTCCTGAAAAAATCTTGATTCAGTTCCAAGGTTATTTGGACACCTGAGCTATCTTAGGCATTTCTGTTCAGGTCTCCCCCAGCTTCCATTTCTGGTGATAGAGCATTTGGAGTCACCTCAAGTTTATCTGCATGTCCTGGTGTAAAATCCCTGCAGAAAGAAGTGTTTCAGTCCAGCGGTTGAAAGCAAAATTGAAACTGAAATTAAACAAAAAAAAGAAAGAAAAAAAAGAGTGTAGTTTGGAGCATTTATACTCTTGTGGTATACTGGTGTATTTGAGGAAATTATTGAGAGAAAATGGAGGCAGGAGAGAAGAAGAAAAAGACAGCAAAAGGAAAGAAATTAACCAAAAAAAGAGGAAAAATAATACAAAAGGAAGACTTTTGTAGCTGGCAGTGAATAAAGTGTTAGGAACACTTGCTTCCTTCTTTTTATCTCCTGGCAAGGTTCTTGCTCAATGTTATTCCAGGAAAAGTCCATCTTCTGTGATGACAAGTTTTCTGTTTACTCAAATTAGTGTCAAAGCTGTGTGAGATCTTTTCACCATGGAAGAAATTAGGCTGGCAGTTGGTGACAGGCACCAGGCACATCGCTGAGAGCTGGACAGGGCACTTTGAACTGGACTTGATGCCAGGGACGTTAGTGGAAGGAGCAGTAAATGAGGATAATGAATGTGTTTCAGAGAGGGAAGGAGAAGAGGTAAGTTGGGATATTAATCTATTGAAATTTTATGATAGGGGTTCACATGGATGTGACATCATATAAGAAATTATTTAAGCAGATTAACTTGTGAATTCACTGTCAAGATCACTTTAAAATTAGTACATCAGCTCATGGATAAGACTGGAATAACATGCAATACAGGGAATGTGCCATGTGGGTAGTCTTTTATATATCCTTTCCCCAGTAGAGAGCAGCAACTCACCAAGGGATTCTTTAGCATGTCCCTCCTTAGAGAAAGTTTAAAAATGAGTCTTGGTTTGTTTCATATTTGAGTTCATTCATCACAGGTTCAGTTCAACATAAAGCACTGTAAGTCTTGCTTATGATATTAAAAGAAAATTTAAAAGAAAAGTTAGAGAAGTCTGGCATCTCCTAGCACATCCATCTTGCTGGAGAATGGATGAACAGACAAACCACATCATAGTCTTCTTTTGGTAGATTTTGTTTCCTTTCTACAAACAGAATTTGCAGCATCCATGTGCTAGACTTAAACTCCCTTTCTGGCTACTGATTAGGCTAAAATTCTCTTTGGGTAGTGATATCTCAGAATCATCCTATTCCATCTCACACCCACTGGGATAATGCTTTTAGAAGGGCCTGGGTGATCTTTGCAACAGTCTCAGATTTCAGGAGTGGTCTCTTCTTATAAACACCAAGTCAGGAAGAAGAAATAAAGTTACATAAATGTCCAGACTAGAATGAAGCAAAGCCTGACTTCATTTTCTCATGGATATTTAGCAAACCTTTACCCTCAAAGAAACGACTAATTCTTTTAGAAGGGGCATTGAAAATATTGGACCTCTCCACATGTATTTTTTCTGTGTTTCCTCCCTCATGAAGTACAAAGACACAAACTGGAGGAGACAAGGTGTGATGATACAGGATTCTTTCCTATTCTTTCCCTATTTCAGTCTAGAACCTCAAGAATGCCATATCAAATTTTACCTTCCTTTCTGGGGACCTTCAGAGGTACATTTTAGGTGATCTCATGGTTTTTCTAAAGGGGATGAATTCTTCTAAAAGCTGAGTAAAATTTCCTTCTCTCAGATTCACTTCCAGTATAAATTAAGTGATGAATAACAAACACAGAAATCTCAATGTCTCAAGTCTCTTTTTCCATGCTGTACCCATCTTCCCACAGTCCACATGTTCTCCAGTCAGGATAATCTAAGAAGCAGAAAGCATCTCTTTGTCCTTTTCATGGATCCTCATGCCTCAGCATCCTGAGCCAGCTCAGGGAGTGCAACCACCGCCAGCCCGTTTCTCTCAGTTTTATGCAGGCATGAAGGTGACAGGAAGGAATGTGACATGAGCAAGGTGTCAGTGTATTCATACACACCTGTTAACACATCAAAGCTGCCATAATGGAGGAAGGGAACTTATTTTAGCAAAGGCATGAGTTCCACAGATTCATCAAGGCTGGAAAAGACCTCCAAGGTCATCGAGTCCCAACATCACCATGTCAACTACATCAGATCACTGAGTGCCACATCCAGTCATTTCCTGAACAACTTCCAGAGGTGGTGACTTAACCACTTCCCAGGACAGCCCATTCCAATGATTCACAACTCCTTCTGTGAAGAAATTCTTCTTGAACCTCCTCTGGTGCAGCTTGAGGACATTTCCACTTGCCCTGTCCCTTGTTCCCTGGCAGCAGAGCCCAACGCCCACCTGGCTGTTCCCTCCTGTTATGGAGTTGAGGAGAGCCAGAAGGTCCACCCTGAACCTTCTTTTCTCCAGCTCCCTCAGCTGCTCCTCATGAGTGACTCTCCAAACACTAAAGAAGAAGAGATGGGAGACAGAGAATGCAGCAGTTAAAAAAGGATCTGTTTTGTTTTGGGCGCTGCTTTAGAGGGATCTTCAGACAGGAAGATGGTGTTGAAAAGTTTGCAGAGTAACAGAGAATCTGCCTTTTCCCACAGCAGCATCAGATGGATAGAAGATGACCATGAGCTATCAAACAAGTTCTGGGAAGAAACTTTTTCCAGAGGCCGTGAGATCAATCAAGGCTGAGAAAAGTGGCAGTGGCGGCACTGCCTTGCTCCTTGTGAGGGAGGGGTGTGGATGGACATGGCCCTTCCAGCTCCTGGGTGGGGTGGCAGCTGCAGTGACACTTGCAGGGGAAGGAGGAGAATCATCCCATTCCCTGCTGGGAGCTGAGCCAAGCACACGAGCTGTGTGTGTGAGACAGGCAATGGCAGCTCATCCCCAGCTGCCCCATGCAGCCTGGCAGGGATGTTAAGCAGGGCAGCTTTGAAGTGGGAGCTGTAACAAAAAAAAAGGAGGCCCTGCAATAAGTTTGTACCATCTGTTTATGTAAATGTGCTTTCCCTCCACCACTTCATGAGCCGTACCCTGAATGTCTTCAACCCTGACTACATCTCCACTTAAGATTTCTGTTGAGCCATTGCCATCCTTTTTGTAGTGTTAGAGCCTTAAAGTCTCTGCATGCCAGAACATTTCCCTCTAATCTGGGTCTCTAACAAACTGCTGTCATCACAGATGTATCACAAACAGCTCTTGCCCCAGGACACTGCATGTTTCTGAAGAACTGCTTTCCTAACATTCCAGTGAAATGCAGGAATCATCTCTTATAATCTCACAATACCTCCTCTTTATCCATTTTTCTTTTAAAGTGGTCAAACTATGTATTGCTATCTCTGTGTTTTATTAAGTCTCTATTTCATTCTATTTTCTCCAGAAAGATAAAATATTCTTTATCTTATTTGCTTAAGTAAAAATGGTTATTCAGATGGAGGAAAACCACAATATTTTCGTGTCTTTGGTACAAATCTGATTTTATAATAATAAATAATAGTGTTAAATCCTGTAAGAATTCCGAACCAGTTTTTGCAATTCAGTTTGAGTGCTGCTTTTATAAATCCAGATCTTGATTTGCTCTTCCTACCTTTATTTTAGTGAGAGGTAAGGGTATGAAATTTGCCAAATGATTGATACACTCTCACAGCTGTCAGAGCCTGTCCTCTTCAGGAACACCCTGAGATTCTGAGGGAATAGTACACCCTGAGGGATAATAGAAGTTTTTCTTTGTTCTGAAAGGTGATCCTTGAGGATTCAGTCCTTTCCTTTAGCTCAGCGCTGCTGTATCATGTATGAAACCAGAGAGATGTCCTTTATTTGGGAACAAAAGGAAGCCTTTATTCCCTTCAACACTGCCAAAAGAGAGTGGGATCTCCTAACCACACTGACAAATGTGAGTACAAGCTCCCCTCTGCAGCACATAAAGCAACTGCTCCATGAAACTGCTCTTCTGCAAAGCCTCTGTGGGTACCGATGTTGCACTGATGTCCCTGAAGACTAATGTTAAAGGCAGCCATTTGCACAAGAGACTGTGCTTACAAAAATTCATCTTCTTGATTCTAAGTCAATGATCTGGAATTACTTTCAGTTGTTTTTTTGCAGGGCAAGATGCTCATAAATACACATGTGCATCAAGACACTTGAAAGATCAAACCTTAAAAGCTCTATTTAGAATGCAGGTTTGGGGTTACTCAGCTGTCGAAATATCAGCATGTAACATATTCTGAGCTGTTCTGTGATATCCTTTTCAGTCTTGATCTCCTGCTACAGAAAGTTTTCCATGAACCTTGTGTCATTTCTGTCCAGCTCAGGTGAATATCTTTGGAACCCTCAAGTGTCTCAGGTTGCACCAGATTCTCGTGTACACACAATTGAATTGCAGCTTTTGAAACAAAGATAAAAAAGTATAGGTAGTGTTCACACAGTTCTCAGAGATATTTACATTGCTCATCTTTAAAACATCTGCATTAAATAAATCTGAAGAGTTTGAGTTTTACATGTCAGTTTTTGGGAGGGAATTGTCTGTAAATCATCTAATGGCCAGAAGCTAATTACAGCCCTTGTCTAGACTGTTTGGGATGAAGCAGACTTCATTGAAGGGTTATTTTCCTGATGAAAAAACTCTGTCTTTGAACAACTGTATGATGCTGTATGGGAAAATTACTACTTTACTGGAACATTGTTTTCTCTTTGGAAAATCCAAACAGTATCTCCCCAGAAGATTGTCTTCAAGATGCTTGTCTCTTTCTCTCATTTCCATTAAAGAAAAGCAAGGACTTCAATGCTGCCTCTAAAGGAGCAGAGCACAAGTGTGAAGGTAGAAAAAAGGTGATGATCAAGAAGGCCAAGTTTCTGGGTTCACAGTGGAACATGAAAAGGTGCTTTTTGCTTTTTCTTTTTTAAAATTTTATTGCAGCTTTTTTCTTGCATTAAAAAAATCGGAAATGCTTGAAAGCTTTCAAGCTGAGCAGTAAACTCCCCAAATGGAATATTTTAGAATTCCTGTCTCATGAACAACGCCTTGGTTTTCAGTTTTGTTTTGTTTATTGCGAGTCAATATGAACTTGTTTTCCAGTCTCTTAACATTTTCCAAGGGATCTTGATTCTATTTCTCTGGGCCAGATTTATTATTAAGATTTTGAGCAAGAATTCCCAATGGTAAATAAATATGAAAAATAAATTAACAGCTACAAAATCAGTGTGATCTTTGCTAGTTCTGCACTCAGCTGGAGTTAGGGATGATCTTGAGATGCGGATCTCAAAGATCTGTATGTGTCTAATGGCCCGTGCTTCCCCACCTTTGAAAAGCAGCCTTGGTTACCCACACCCCTTTCTTTGTGCATTGTCAGCACTGCATGGCCATAAAACATGACACAGCCCTGCACTTGGGGACTTATTTTTATTCCAGAAAACCCATTTTGAAAAAGCCAGATGAGGTCCATGACCTTGCTGTAGATCTGTTACACTAGGAAGAAAGCTGGGGAGGGATTGTTGGACTTGATCTTGGAGGTCTTTTCCATCCTAAATGGTTCTGAGTAAAAGGTCTTGAGGAGCTCTGCATTAGGGCTGCAGACCATGCAGACACCAGGGGTATTCCTTCTAAGCACCATTCCTCACAAACCTCCAGACTGTAAATTCAAATGCAACCCAGCAGATCACCCTTGAAAAGCCATCAGCAGCCTGTCTCAGCTGAGAGTCACAGTTTGTGGTGGAGAGCCAAGCCACGTTTCCATTGATCCATTTGGGAGACTGACAGTGTGTCCATACCTCTTGCTCTCTCTCCCACCAGGTGTGAGTGCTCAGGATCACAAAGGATCTGTGCCTGGAGGTTTATGTGCCTATATTTCATAATGATCACCTATTCCCAGCTGAAGTGTTGCACCTGCTGGCCTCAAGTGAGGAGTAGAGGGCCCTGTTACCAATGTTTTATTCTCCTACTTACTGTAACCATTTTGGATTTCAGCCAGCCCATATAAACCATGTGCTTGGACCTTTCAAATTCTGCACTGCCATTTCAGCACTCTGGACATTAGCCAGTGCCCATAAAGTGTGTGGCATTGATTTAATTTCAGCTGGCTCCCCAGACTTTTCATAAATGGATCCAAGGTGGACATGTCTGTCTAAAATAGGGATTTAATTCTGTATTGGGGGTGAACAGTATTTGGATAAATTCTGTCTCTGATCCAATTATCAGCATTGCTTTCAACTTTTGCCTAATATAATGCCAGACGAAAGGTGCTTTAAAGAAGAGGATGGCAATGAAATTATATAATTCCAATGGGGCTGTAAGCTTGATGTTTTATGTTTTATGCCCATGTGGATATTCAGGCTATGATGGAAATTACTTACTGAGATTTACCTCATTCCCATAAGGCACTTGAGCCTTACACTATTACACATGAATTCTTCTCATACAGTCAAAGAGACTTTCACAAGTTCAAAGTGCCAGCTCTCATTGATTAGAAGCAGAAACAGTCACAGAAATATTCCAATGCAGTGGTTTAAATAGTGGTCTGATTCTAAATTTTCTTCTGAAACGTCTTCCTTTCATGGACAATGTGGAAGGAATAAATCAGAAAATAGCACACCAGCTAGGCATCTAATTGCTTATGCTATTCAAATGCATAATATTATGACAAATTGTGACATTTCAACGAGCTCCTAAAATCACATCAACCCTTATCTACCTTTTGTGGTTACTTGTAACATTATTGTACTTATCACATTAACATCACATCTCAAGCAGTATTATCTCAGGGTCTATTTCTATCTAATATACATGGAGCATAAAAATGTAAGCTTTGCAATGTAATTAAAAGCTCTCAAGCAGATAAGGGATTGAAAGAGTACTAGGAAATCAGAGATTGTAATTTTGACTGATGTAGGGGGAGCAGAAAGCAGAGCAGAGTGGAAATTACTCAAAGGTGAAAGGAGATGTGTTTTTATCCAGATGAAAAAGTCTAGATATTAACTCACAGATTCAAATGCTCTCCACATTTTATTTAGTATTCCAGCCTTATCAAAAATTTTTGGGGTATCCTGTGCAGGGCCAGGAGTTGGACTTGATGACCCATGTGGGTCCTTTCCAACTCAGACTATTCTGTGATTCTGCAAATATCTCCTCTTTGGCTCTAGTCCATGCAAAATTTTCTTTAAAGATGGTGGCAATGTGACAGGAGTGAGACCTATAATTAAATAACCCATTGTGCTGTGACAGACCCAAATCCTGATGGAAAACCTGTCAGCTGTTCACAGTTTTGCTAAGAAGAACTGCCTATTTTCTTACATGGAGGTTACCAATAAAAGTCCAACAGAATTCATAGGAATAAATGCCTTCCGGAATTGCATCCCTGACACTATTGAACTATCAATGTGGTGTCTAACCAAACATGATACAAATACAACACTGGAATGCAAGAGAAAATCTTAATGAAAATGAGGATTAATTTTGTGACCTGAAGTTAAAAAAAAAAAACGTTTATTTTAATGTCATCTTGTAATTGTCACTTTTCTGTAAAAAGACAATTAGCGCAATGACCTATAGGAAAGATTGGACATAATGGATAATTGGAGCTGTCATGCCAACTTATTGTAAATTATTCAGAAAGCTTCTAAGATAGGCCAATACACCATATATCCTTCATTTTATCATCAAATATTCTGTATTTGTTTGAATATTTACCAGAAATATGGCTTAGAAATGCTGTAGAGTTTTAAAAATATACACAGATATTAATGATTTTTTTACATTATAGTTGTTTCTTTCAGTTGCATCTCCAACTGTATAAAACCTAGGTTTATAAACTTCCTCAAGTTTTATGAAGTCAGCTCTTTGGAGTTCAGTAAGGGCCAAAAAAGAAAGAAAAAAACCAAAACCAGTAATTAGAGACCTGAACATATTTCAGCTTTAAGAACAAACTCCTTGGGTATGCACAGGACTGGAAGGAAATAACACATGTCATTTTCCCTTCTTATTTATCAAATCATTGAACCAAAGAATGGTTTGAGTTGGGAGGAACCTTAAAGATCAACTTGTTCCAAACCCCTGCCATGGCAGGGACACTTTCCACTAGACCAAGCCGTCCCAAAGCCTTATTCAGCTTGGCCTTGAACACCTTACAGGGATGGGATGTTCTTAAAATTGTAATTTTTTTGAGGTCTGTCCAGCACAGCAGATTTTTTTTGTGAATGACCAGCTGCTGTATTTTGAAGGAATTTTCACTGAAAGGCAGAAAAAGAAAACATTTCAGCACTCTTTTATTTTCTTTAATACTTTAAAATTTTTTGGGGTGGGTTTTTTTTGTTTTGGTTTGTTTTGTTTTGTTTTTGTTGGGGTTTTTTTGTCTGTATGGCAGCTGCAGAAACCTCAGAGGGTCTGGCAGGCTCCAAGCAGCCTGAGGGAGATGAATTAGTGAGCATAGGACAGGTGAGTTCATCAGAGATGCATGAGAAATTGCAGAACTATATGATAAACACTTCTTTATCACAGGTTTATCTTAGGAAGCCCTCACTCCCTTCCCTGTCTCACAAGGGGGAACAGCTCCACAAAAAGCATGCTAGAGGGTTTGCTAAGCTGGGAGTGAGAAGAGGAAACATCTGGTTAGAAAACATCTGGTAATCAATATCTGAGACTGCCTAATGTTGGAACTGCACTGGGGGACGCCACAGTCTTCCCAGCTGATGTGTGTGTGACTGGAATGTCAGTGTGATCCTTCCTTCCTTCCTTCCTTCCTTCCTTCCTTCCTTCCTTCCTTCCTTCCTTCCTTCCTTCCTTCCTCCCTTTTTAGAGATATATTAATTTTCATCTACATCTCCAGGCTCAGATTCTCATTTGGAAAAAATAAAATTTAGGCCACTCACCAGGCATATAAGAGACTAAATTTCCAAGCCCTTCTGGGAGAGTCTTCCATGCCCTGGTTCATGTCATAATTGACACTTACTCTGCCATGGGCTTCATTGCTGAAACTGCCCTTTTGACAGTTTTCCTAAATGTTCTTCAGAAGTGGGAGGTAAGATGTAAACATGACCTCATATGTTAGTGATAAGGACCCCTAGGAGACAGAGGCTCTGGATTTCTGCTCCTCTTTCATTGAAAATGTAATAATTTTTAAGAACTGGAAGCCAGGGGTGGGTAAGAGTTTGGCAGGAGAGAGATGATGACATCTCGTGGAGAAGAGAGAAGAGCAAAAGCCATCTTTAGTTCTCAGCATGAGTAAGGGAGAAAAAATGCCTTGGATAACAGAATTTCAAGGCTTATCTGTTTGTTTTCTGCTCCATGGAGAGCCTCCTTTCAGCACAGGTGTTTTATTTCAAGTACAGGCCATATCCCATGGAGTCAAATGTGTTTTAATCTCCAGTTGGCTGATTGCAGTTCAGCTCAGTCATATTTATTCTCTTTCAGGGGCCCACACACTGTATGGGGTTTTTTTGGTAGTAGGGGGGCCCCAGGGATGGCTTCTGTCAGGAGCTGCTGGAAGCTCCCTCCATGTCCAAGATAACCAATTCCAAGCAGCTCTAAGATGGATGTGCCATTGGCCAAGGCTGAGCAGATCAGGAATGGCAAGAGAACCTCTGCCTTAACATTTTTTAAGAAGTTGATGTGCAAGTAAAGATGTTGTGCAGAGGTAATTACGTCCAGAGAGGAGTGAGAAGATGTGAGATGAACACCCAGGGCAGTGAGGAGGGAGCAGAGGCACTACAGCTGAGATTCCTCTGCAGCCCATGGGGGTGAAGAGATCCACCTGCAGCCCCTGGATCAGCTCTTGCTGGAGCAGGGGGATACCCAAAGGATACTGTGACCCTGAGGGAAGCCCACACTGGAGCAG
Source organism: Passer montanus (assembly GCF_014805655.1). NCBI lineage: Eukaryota > Metazoa > Chordata > Aves > Passeriformes > Passeridae > Passer > Passer montanus. Next base: position 1,328,113 of record NW_024357170.1, on the reverse strand, counting down.
ACTCCTGTGGAAAGAGGATCCCAGGCTGGAGCAGGTTTGCTGGCAGCGCTTGTGACCCTATGGTGCTTTGAGCCATTTAATGTCTGATCTCTGATTTGGGTGTAAAGAATTTCTTTTTACTCTCCATTACACGCCTTAGTGTCAGGACCAGCAGCAGTGTGGCTGAGAGCTCAACAGACCTTGCCTGACCCTAATCCCTGAGAATATAGGGATTTGCTCTAATAAAGGGGGATTATGGAAAATAGTGCTAAAACCTTATATCCCTGTTCATACTATCTCACAGCTGTTCTGTAGAGCAGAGGTGACAAAAGCAGAGGGGAAGACACTGTTTGACAAAGATGATTTAACTGCTGAGACTAACACACCACTTCCATAAAGTCATAGATTCATGAATGATTTGGGTTGGAAAAAACTTCAAAGAAGTTCCACCCCTCCTGCCATGGGCAGGGACACTTTCCACTCGCCCAGCTTGCCCAGCCTGGCCTGGAACACTGCCAGGGATGGGGCAGCCACAGCTTCTCTGGGCAACCTGTGCCAGGGCCTCCCCACCCTCACAGGGAACAATATCTTCCCAATATCCAATCTAAACCTCCTCTCTGCCAGTGTGAAGTCATTTCCTCTTGTCCTATCACTCCAGACCCTTGTCAAGGGTCTCTCTCCATCCTTCCTATATCTCCTTTCAGGTCCTGGAATGAGGTCACCATGAATCCTTGTTTTCTCTGGGAAGAACAATTCCAGTTCTTTCAGCCTTTCCTTGCATCACTCAGAAGAACTGTTTTGTACATTTCTGTGTTGTTTCTGTCTTTAGTTAAAGAAGGCCTGAGAGTGACATGCATCAATGTAAGTGACAGAAATTCTCTATAAGACATTGAAAACAGCCCTTTTTTTTCCCCTTTGTGATGAATAACAGAGTAGGCTAAAATGGGAAGAATTTCCATGCTTATCTGTTGTGTTACGTCAAGTGTCTTGACAGATTATTTTCTGTTTGTATGTGTTCTCAGTGGATCCCAGTTTCTGGGAATTTGGCTCTGGAAACTGGTACCTCTTTGTTTAGGAAGGGAAGGAGCTGTCTCCTGGAAACAGAGCAGGCTGGGCTCACTAAGCTCAGGATTTAGTCCTTAGACACCATGAACATCCAGGTCTTTGCTTTTAGAAGTTGTTTTGCTCATTGCCATGTTTCTTCATTCATGTTTCAATATGAGATAAAGAAAAATGTTGTTAAACATTTATGCTGATTTAAAGCAGGATTTAAAGCCTACTGATTTAAAGCCTACTGACTGTGAACCACAGTCCCTAAAAGACCACTTTTTGGGGACTTTTTGTTTGCCACGCAAGTGTCAGATTGTGAACTATGTGTGCCAAAGACAAGGCTCCTGGGGTGACAATCTCCTTTTGAACTCATTACTGATGTGTGTTCTGATTAAGGAGATGACTTCGGCTCAGCTCAGAGGCTTAGTCTGGAGATCCTACGTTTAGAAATTTGTGTACAAAAACCAGAATATGTTTGGGAAATTATGTACCAACAGAATAAGTTAGAACATGAAACTATTGGAGCAAGTCCAGAGGAGGCCACAAAGGTGACAAGAGGACTGAAGCACCTTCCCTATGCAGACAGGCTGGGAAAATTGGGGCTATTCAGCCTGGAGAAGGGAAGGATGCAGCTCCTCCTGAAATCTGGAGGGGCTACAGGGAAGCTGGAGAGGGATATTTGCCCAGAGCAGCTGTGGCTGCCCCATCTGTGGAAGTGTCCAAGGCCAGGCTGGATGGAGCTCTGAGAAACTTGGGATAGTGGAGGGTGTCCCTGCCCATGGCAGAGGAGTGGAACTGGAAGATCTTTAAGGTCCATTCCAACCCAGGCCATTCTGTGGTTCTGTGATTCTAAGATTCTGAGTTTCAGAGGTGTGTGAGACATTAGGCACAAGAAATACCCGTGTAAGGCCTTAACCTGAGTTCTCGTCCCTGCTGCAGATCCCAGGTGGGAGCTGGAAACCACAACTGGGCAGCCAGCAACCTGGATCCCCCTCATCCTGGAGGAGGACCTGCTGTCTTCAGAGTAGAACGCTGCTGGCAGGAGCAGGTGTGGAGATGTCAGCCTGCAGTGTTTTTACACAATGAAGACATTTGGTTGCATGTTTATTTGTTTTTGAAACTGAACACAATCCGTTTGCAGAGACATACTTTTGTTCTGACTTGATGGGAACCACCGAGTGAAAAGTTGGCAGGTGGGAAATGTGATTTAGCCTCCTTGCTGATGCCCCTTCAACTCAGGTGGTGATTTTGTTGCCAAAGGAAAGATTTACCATGTTTTTTAATAATCCCTGGAGAAACCTTTCCCAGATCTCAGATCCAACACTTAATTATTCATTAACTTGCCACTCTTGTTACCAATTCCCTCACCCAGGGGTGAATAACTGATTGCTATCAATCTTGTCAATCCCCCTCATCTTGCTGAGATTCCTCATGACAGGAGTAGCTTCTGCTTTGGAGGCAGATCAATACCAATTTCATAATGGAGGGAGTAGGTCTTCGGAATGGGAGTTGAACACACCTTAATCAAGTGGAAAAATGTAAAAGCACAACTCTTGGCTTTATTCCTCTTTTAGTCTCAAATCTGGAGCTGTTCCAAAATGAGACTTTTAACTTTTAAGCTATTGTTCTAAATAAGTCTGAATAATTGCTCAGTTTTTATCTGAGAAAACCTACCAAGATTTTTTTAACTCAGTGGGGATATTCTGACTTTTTGTGCTAGATTCTGCTGAAAATTCAAGAGCAGGGAGTTGGGGTACTTCTTGTTTCTTTCCAGCTGGTTAAAACACGAGGCATTTGAAAGCAATTTAAGATCAGGATTTCTACCTAAAAGCACAATGGGAAAAAGAAACTGTTCTCATACCTTTTGGGGAGGAAGTATTTTTCAACTATTCCAGTTTAAACTGTAGATCCTACAAAACTAAATCATGGAGGTTTTATGAAGGCTCACTAGACTGGACCTGTATTTCTTGAGAAACTTGTAAACATGAACACATCCTTCATGAAAAGATATAGTTTCAGGTCTTTATCGATCACCTAACATTATGTATTTTATGATTTTATTTCTTTTCTGTTTAAAAATGTAGTTGGATTTGTCAGTACAATACATGAAGCTCTTGCTGCTTGGTTTGATATTTGAATATTGAATCCTCAGTTTCTAGATTTTTAAAAAAATTTACAGTCTAGCTATGACAGCAGAGTGGATGTCTCCATCTCCAGGGATTGGGGCAAAGTTTGGGAATTACTGGAAAACTTTAAATATATATATGTTTAGAACATAAACTATAAAATTACAAACTTTCAAAATCATTTCATATATATTCTTAGATTTGTCTTGAAAAGTAAGACTGATAAATAGGTCAAATTTGAATTTTGCCATTTCAGCTGCCTTTGAATAATGCCAGAAAAGTTAAATTAGAAAGATCAGTAAGTCAAGAGAAAACTTGACCTTACCATACAATGCTGTACCAAAAGTAATTTTCACAAACTTCCTGGAGAAAAATAAAACATGAATTCTAAATTTTGATAAACTGCTGTGGAAAAATGCTTTTTTTGTGGTACATCAACAACAGGAAAAGAGATTTTCAAAATGAGATAATAATAGTGCTTTTAAGAAGGAAATTGAAGTCCTATAAATACGTTGATGATTTGGGATTTTTTGTTCATGATAACTATTTTAAAAACTCAGCAGTTGCATTTTAAATCGATTTTCTAACCTTAAGAGAAGTTTGCTAAGCTCTTAAAGTTGGAAGTCATCTTTTTGCTGATTTCAGGATCTCTGCCAAGCACTGTTTTCAGTGATGAAAGAAAAGGTCTAAGTCCCTGGACTCCTGTGGGAGGGATAGAAAATGAGGTGACTAAACCTGACCTCTCCTCTAGTTCAGATTCACTTCCTTGCCCTACATATGATTAAGGAAAATATTTTTAAATGCTTGGAGTTCTGAGCACCTTCTATTAAGTTAGGACAGCTCTACCCACCAGCACAATAAAAGAAGTTTTAATCACCCACTCATAAATACATTTTTCTTTTTGATGCTGGCTTTTTAGTTTTTTGGTAGTTTTTTTGTTGTTTTTTTTTTTGTTTGTTTTTGTTTTGTTTTGTTTTTTGGTATGTAATGACAGAATTTGCCCAGCATGAAAACTGTGAAGCTGGGAACCAAACCCAGAAAGGTTTGTCTGGGCAGAAATTATTGCAATCTTCAAATCTCCTGAGGAGCTCTTTTTTTCCAGCACTCCCCAGCCTTTCTAATCCTCTCAGAACTATCAAGGACTCTGTAAAATTGCTGTGGTTTGGAAACCAAGGGCAAATCTGTCTCTGTTTACATGTGTGGAAAGTGCTGAGAGGAGGAACAGAAAAGGCAGCAAGTTCAATGTGCCTGTGTCACAGCACATCCCAGGAAAGACTTGGTTTCCTCAATGGAGAAAATTGAGGTGGAATCCCACAGCAGCTGGTCTGGAGCTGCTGCTGGCTGATTCTTCCTCCCTTGTTTTGCTGAAGCCTGGTTTATTACAAGCATTATGGGGATGGGTTTAGGAGCAGCCAGTGTAGGGAAGAAAATCACCAAATTTGAGGATTCCTCCCTGATTTAAGTTGTTCTGGGCAGTATGAATGCTGTTGAGACTTTTTCCCTGTCCAGAAAGACTTATTAAGCCAGGACATCCAGAACAGCTAAACTGATGCCAAAAAGTTAAGAAAAAAAACCTAAAAGCTGTACATATTAAAACACTTTTCCCTGCTGCTGTTAATTAAATAGATTCTTACTATTTGGCATCTTTGAAAACTAAAATTTGCATTTGTGTACACTAGAAGGGATTTCTCTCTTTTATTTTAATGAAGACTGTCAAAATTCAAATTAACAATGCCAAGGCTAGAACATAATATCTGTATTGAGCTGCAGTAAATGCAGGGTATGAAGAAAACAGTTTGCATACTGCATACAACTGATTGTAGTATGTAAACATTGATGCCAGCCAGACCACCGCTGGATTCCTGCTAAACCCCCAATTCCTGAAACAGGGTAATCACCTAATCTTGTAATCCTGCTCCTTTGGGGAAGGGGTTGAGATCAGACAGCAACTCTTAATGTAGGCTGCGCCCTCAGAGTCAAGGTTGGAGTGACTCCCACAGGGAAACAGCTCTGGTCCATGGATGTATTGCCAATGGCCACTCTCCTAAAATTGGGGTGTTGTAGGTGCTAAGGGGGCCATGTAGAGGGGACAAAGTAAAACTGAGTCAAACAAGTCTCATTTAGTATGGAAAATCATCAGGGTCTTCATGAGATCTTTCCAATGATACATCTGGAAACTGCAGAGGGATTTGTTTCCCCTTCCCAGTTTAAGTCTTGTTAAGGCTAAAGAAAGCTTGATCAGATAAAAGGACCACAAGGGTGGTAAAGCACTGGCACAGTTTCCCAGACTAATTGTGAAGCCTCTGTCCTTGGAGCTGTTCAAAATTTGACTGGATACAGCCTTGAGCAAGGGCTCAAATTCAGTATTTACTCATGGTCTGCTCAGGGGCCACAGGTCTTTCGAACCTAAATTATTTTGTGATTCTCTACCAGCTTCTGAAGGACTTTGTGCACTGAGCTATGTGCAGGTGTAATAAATGGGGAAAAGGCTTAGAAGAATCCCTTTTCACACCTGTTAATGTCCAGGGAAATAGTGGAAAGGCAGAAATTGATATATGATGGGGCACTGTCAACAACCTGGAAGTATTTTTGGGGCGTAGGAGGAGAAGGCCAGATCAAAGCCACAGCAGGAGCAATGGGTGAGTGTTACATCCAGGAACAAGGGGAAACATCTCTTTCCACAAACCACTGGAGCTCTCCTTCGGTGTGGTGTGTTTGGAAACCACGACAATTGCAAGGATGTGTGATCCCTCCTCTATACTCTGGCATGTATATAAAAGCCTCATGTATATAAAAGCTTTAACTGATCCTTAATTTGCTGTTTCCTACTGACTTTGAAAAGCCCATGAAATACAGTGGTTACTGGCAACCTCCAAGCTCTTGACTCAGTGAAAGTGAATCACTCTATTTATGTTACTACAAGGGAGTGGAGTCTGGCAGAGGCCCTGTTTGGAATGATTTAATGAAGTAACTCCTTTAGAAGCGACTAGTTTTTCTTGGGTTTTTGTCTTTTTCTTCAGGTTTTATAGGGATTCCCTCTCCTCTCCTCTCCTCTCCTCTCCGTTAAAATCTTGATCTGTTGTGTGACAAAATATTTGTTGTATTTTCAAATGGTTATGAATATGCATATGAATAGTCAATATTTTTTCTGAATTTTATTAAATTTTTGGCTTCCCTGCCTCTTAGTTTCTCACTGTACTTCAGCCTTACATTAATTTTTTAGAGCTTTTGACACTTTGAAGCTTCCTGCATCTAAATGTCATTAGATACCCATCATTATTTTATTATGGGCTACCATGAACAACATAATCACTTAATGCAATTTCTTATTTTTCAAATGCTTGAAACATTTTATATTTGCCTTTCATCTCAGTTAAGCATTACCAGGTGTTTCAATTTCTCTTTGGACTTTTCTAACATGGGGCAGTTGTCTTACACAAGATATGGCTAAAAAACCTGTTTCCCTGAGATCTCTGCAGATGTTTTACTGCCTGTAGGAAAAGCACATCCCTCAATAGCAGTGGGCAGAGCAGACCCTGCTACATCTCAGAGAGTGAAATACAATTTAATCCAGCTGTAAATGCAGGGAATTGGGCCTTAGACAGATTGTTGTTATTTTAATATGAGTTTTTTCCCAGCTGTTCCATATTAACTCCACTGATAGTCCCTAAATATGTTTCTGTCTGTCCAGTACTGTGTGGCTACTACTCAGCACTGTTAAAATGTGGAAAAATGGAGCAGGGAAGAAGCAGCTCTGGAAATAAGAAAGGAGGAGAAAAATGCAGAACACAAGGGATGGAACAAGAAGAACTAGGAAAAAAATATTTCCAAATGGAAAAAGCTGTGTAAATTAATGAAATATGGATTCCCATGTTGCAAACAAATGTTGAGGGAAACTATTTTCTCTTTCTAATACTTTATAAAGTCTCCTCTTATCCAGAATCAGATTGACGTACTTGCTGGGTTTAGCTTTGTTTTGCCTTGTTTTTAACACAGTCCACCTGTCTTGAAGATCATGGTGTGGAGCTGATTTCAATAAAACACAGGAAATTAAGTTAATGATCCTGATCTCTTTCCCTAAAGTGATAGAATTCTCTGTGGGAGGCCAGGGCTTTTCCAGCTTCAGCCAGACTTTGGGAATGCCTTGTCTGGAGCAAATATACTTAGTTTGATTCTCTTCTTTCCCTGGATCCCAGTGCCTAGGTTACACCCAGCAGAAATCAGCAGACTATCAAGCAAGGCTATCTGTTTTATCTGTTCCTGGAAACTCTTCATCTCTCTGCTGAGGTGGTACTGGTGAAAATAAAATTATTGTGGCTAAGAAAGACGGATATACTCAGAGCAGCGTGGCTCATAAGTTCACTCCCTTTCTGACAACCTTCTTTTGAAGAGGCAGTCTAATGGGCCCGTTCAGCTTGGCTGAGAATATTTGAGCTGATAAAAATTGTCTCTGCAGGAGCTCCTGAATTTGGGGGGAGGGG